>NW_024609835.1:51543907-51691375 GCF_016920785.2 Ixodes scapularis | reverse complement strand
GATCCATGGATGTTCGAAGGAACCGCATTATTTTAGTTTGTGAACGTAGAAGAAGCCAAGTACCAATGCTAGTTTTGTGTTGTGCAACGCAGATTTCGCCAGAAGAAACGCTAGGCTCACCAACCAGTTCATTCTCTTGTACAATGTGCGGCACATTGTACAACAGAATAAACTGGTTGGTGAGCCTAGCGTTTCTTATGGCGAAATATGCATTGCACAACACAAAACTAGCACTGGTACTTGGCTTCTGAAGGTCCCGATAATGACCTCAATATTTACACAGAAACACGCACTGGGAAGCAAATGGATCCATGGATGTTCGAAGGAACCGCATTATTTTAGTTTGTGAACGTAGAAGAAGCCAAGTACCAATGCTAGTTTTGTGTTGTGCAACGCAGATTTCGCCAGAAGAAACGCTAGGCTCACCAACCAGTTCATTCTCTTGTACAATGTGCGGCACATTGTACAACAGAATAAACTGGTTGGTGAGCCTAGCGTTTCTTATGGCGAAATATGCATTGCACAACACAAAACTAGCACTGGTACTTGGCTTCTGAAGGTCCCGATAATGACCTCAATATTTACACAGAAACACGCACTGGGAAGCAAATGGATCCATGGATGTTCGAAGGAACCGCATTATTTTAGTTTGTGAACGTAGAAGAAGCCAAGTACCAATGCTAGTTTTGTGTTGTGCAACGCAGATTTCGCCAGAAGAAACGCTAGGCTCACCAACCAGTTCATTCTCTTGTACAATGTGCGGCACATTGTACAACAGAATAAACTGGTTGGTGAGCCTAGCGTTTCTTATGGCGAAATATGCATTGCACAACACAAAACTAGCACTGGTACTTGGCTTCTGAAGGTCCCGATAATGACCTCAATATTTACACAGAAACACGCACTGGGAAGCAAATGGATCCATGGATGTTCGAAGGAACCGCATTATTTTAGTTTGTGAACGTAGAAGAAGCCAAGTACCAATGCTAGTTTTGTGTTGTGCAACGCAGATTTCGCCAGAAGAAACGCTAGGCTCACCAACCAGTTCATTCTCTTGTACAATGTGCGGCACATTGTACAACAGAATAAACTGGTTGGTGAGCCTAGCGTTTCTTATGGCGAAATATGCATTGCACAACACAAAACTAGCACTGGTACTTGGCTTCTGAAGGTCCCGATAATGACCTCAATATTTACACAGAAACACGCACTGGGAAGCAAATGGATCCATGGATGTTCGAAGGAACCGCATTATTTTAGTTTGTGAACGTAGAAGAAGCCAAGTACCAATGCTAGTTTTGTGTTGTGCAACGCAGATTTCGCCAGAAGAAACGCTAGGCTCACCAACCAGTTCATTCTCTTGTACAATGTGCGGCACATTGTACAACAGAATGAACTGGTTGGTGAGCCTAGCGTTTCTTATGGCGAAATATGCATTGCACAACACAAAACTAGCACTGGTACTTGGCTTCTGAAGGTCCCGATAATGACCTCAATATTTACACAGAAACACGCACTGGGAAGCAAATGGATCCATGGATGTTCGAAGGAACCGCATTATTTTAGTTTGTGAACGTAGAAGAAGCCAAGTACCAATGCTAGTTTTGTGTTGTGCAACGCAGATTTCGCCAGAAGAAACGCTAGGCTCACCAACCAGTTCATTCTCTTGTACAATGTGCGGCACATTGTACAACAGAATAAACTGGTTGGTGAGCCTAGCGTTTCTTATGGCGAAATATGCATTGCACAACACAAAACTAGCACTGGTACTTGGCTTCTGAAGGTCCCGATAATGACCTCAATATTTACACAGAAACACGCACTGGGAAGCAAATGGATCCATGGATGTTCGAAGGAACCGCATTATTTTAGTTTGTGAACGTAGAAGAAGCCAAGTACCAATGCTAGTTTTGTGTTGTGCAACGCAGATTTCGCCAGAAGAAACGCTAGGCTCACCAACCAGTTCATTCTCTTGTACAATGTGCGGCACATTGTACAACAGAATAAACTGGTTGGTGAGCCTAGCGTTTCTTATGGCGAAATATGCATTGCACAACACAAAACTAGCACTGGTACTTGGCTTCTGAAGGTCCCGATAATGACCTCAATATTTACACAGAAACACGCACTGGGAAGCAAATGGATCCATGGATGTTCGAAGGAACCGCATTATTTTAGTTTGTGAACGTAGAAGAAGCCAAGTACCAATGCTAGTTTTGTGTTGTGCAACGCAGATTTCGCCAGAAGAAACGCTAGGCTCACCAACCAGTTCATTCTCTTGTACAATGTGCGGCACATTGTACAACAGAATAAACTGGTTGGTGAGCCTAGCGTTTCTTATGGCGAAATATGCATTGCACAACACAAAACTAGCACTGGTACTTGGCTTCTGAAGGTCCCGATAATGACCTCAATATTTACACAGAAACACGCACTGGGAAGCAAATGGATCCATGGATGTTCGAAGGAACCGCATTATTTTAGTTTGTGAACGTAGAAGAAGCCAAGTACCAATGCTAGTTTTGTGTTGTGCAACGCAGATTTCGCCAGAAGAAACGCTAGGCTCACCAACCAGTTCATTCTCTTGTACAATGTGCGGCACATTGTACAACAGAATAAACTGGTTGGTGAGCCTAGCGTTTCTTATGGCGAAATATGCATTGCACAACACAAAACTAGCACTGGTACTTGGCTTCTGAAGGTCCCGATAATGACCTCAATATTTACACAGAAACACGCACTGGGAAGCAAATGGATCCATGGATGTTCGAAGGAACCGCATTATTTTAGTTTGTGAACGTAGAAGAAGCCAAGTACCAATGCTAGTTTTGTGTTGTGCAACGCAGATTTCGCCAGAAGAAACGCTAGGCTCACCAACCAGTTCATTCTCTTGTACAATGTGCGGCACATTGTACAACAGAATGAACTGGTTGGTGAGCCTAGCGTTTCTTATGGCGAAATATGCATTGCACAACACAAAACTAGCATTGGTACTTGGCTTCTGAAGGTCCCGATAATGACCTCAATATTTACACAGAAACACGCACTGGGAAGCAAATGGATCCATGGATGTTCGAAGGAACCGCATTATTTTAGTTTGTGGACGTAGAAGAAGCCAAGTACCAATGCTAGTTTTGTGTTGTGCAACGCAGATTTCGCCAGAAGAAACGCTAGGCTCACCAACCAGTTCATCCTCTTGTACAATGTGCGGCACATTGTACAACAGAATAAACTGGTTGGTGAGCCTAGCGTTTCTTATGGCGAAATATGCATTGCACAACACAAAACTAGCACTGGTACTTGGCTTCTGAAGGTCCCGATAATGACCTCAATATTTACACAGAAACACGCACTGGGAAGCAAATGGATCCATGGATGTTCGAAGGAACCGCATTATTTTAGTTTGTGAACGTAGAAGAAGCCAAGTACCAATGCTAGTTTTGTGTTGTGCAACGCAGATTTCGCCAGAAGAAACGCTAGGCTCACCAACCAGTTCATTCTCTTGTACAATGTGCGGCACATTGTACAACAGAATGAACTGGTTGGTGAGCCTAGCGTTTCTTATGGCGAAATATGCATTGCACAACACAAAACTAGCATTGGTACTTGGCTTCTGAAGGTCCCGATAATGACCTCAATATTTACACAGAAACACGCACTGGGAAGCAAATGGATCCATGGATGTTCGAAGGAACCGCATTATTTTAGTTTGTGGACGTAGAAGAAGCCAAGTACCAATGCTAGTTTTGTGTTGTGCAACGCAGATTTCGCCAGAAGAAACGCTAGGCTCACCAACCAGTTCATCCTCTTGTACAATGTGCGGCACATTGTACAACAGAATAAACTGGTTGGTGAGCCTAGCGTTTCTTATGGCGAAATATGCATTGCACAACACAAAACTAGCACTGGTACTTGGCTTCTGAAGGTCCCGATAATGACCTCAATATTTACACAGAAACACGCACTGGGAAGCAAATGGATCCATGGATGTTCGAAGGAACCGCATTATTTTAGTTTGTGGACGTAGAAGAAGCCAAGTACCAATACTAGTTTTGTATTGTGCAATGCAGATTTCGACAAAAGAAACGCTAGGCTCACCAACCAGTTCATTCTCTTGTACAATGTCCGGCACATTGTGCAAGAGAATGAACTGGTTGGTGAGCCTAGCGTTTCTTCTGGCGAAATAGATTCTGTACAGAGATGGCCGAAAAACGTTAATTAAAAGTATAAAAATTTCTCTGAACAAACTTACCTGAGTAAAAGGCTAGAAATCATTAACTTGAAATCTCCAGCTACGGCGTCCGTCTGCTAACGAAAGGCATCTGATTGGCGCAACAGTCGACGAATGGCGGCACGTAAGATCGCTGTCGGCCACAACGGGCGCTTCCCTCGACTTCGGCAGTAGCAGACGACGTTTCAGAGCCAGAAGCGACGCGCTCTTTTTCTGTGCGAATTGTCAGTGCGTAATTATGTTATTGACTTATTAAATAAATAAAACATAAAAAATAAAGATAAACTGAGAACAAGCAAATAAAATGTGTTATCACCTGTTTTCTCTTTCTTCCTTTTTTTCTTTCTTTTTTTAAAATTATTTTTGCTAGCACCTTGTCGTCTGCTTTGTACTCTTTGATTATTACCGAGTCTGTTTTCTCGTCTGCAACCTTCATCTGCGCTGTTTTGGGGTGCAAGTCATCTTCACGGTGCGCTGAGCTCCCAACCAGCGAGTGATAGTTGCTCTCCGGTAAAGGCCCGTTCACACTCTTGCAACCTAGTACGACCGAAAGAGACGAGACCTGTTGAACACTCTAAAGAAAAGGGTATTACCTTACACCCTTTTGTCCCATATAATACACCACAAAACTTTATTTCGACCGTACAGCGCCCCATAGTCGAACAGACGGCACCAAATTTTACCAGGGGCTTGATAACGGTGCGATATAACTTGTTATGGTTGAAAAAAAAAAAAAAAACCCGAGACTGCGGGTAAACAACACAACACTAAAACGTCTCTACTTAGAGACTTTTTAGTGTTGTGTCGTTTACCCGTAGTCTCGGTTTTTTTTTTCAACCATGTGCAATGAACACAAGCTCGTTTGCGCCCTTACTTTTCGTTCATAACTTGTCAAATCGCTAAAGCACGTATCAAAGACCAAAGAAAGAAAACACGGAGCTTTTGCACTACGGCCAAGAAAACTCCGAGAACCTTTTTTTGTTGTCAATAATACGTACATCAGCTGTCTTAATAAGTTGTACCACACGGCTATCAAGCCCCTCGTAAACTTTGGGGCCGCCTGTTCGATTATGGGGCGCTGTACGTCGAATTGAAGTTTTGGGGTGTATTATATGGGACAAGGGGTGTAATAATACAACTTTTTTTCTGAGAGTGAGACCTCTTAAAATTTCTTAGGACGAGAGAACACACAGGCACTCTGGCGCCATCTATGCAATGATCCTGGAACTGCATTTCGCAAGAGCAAAGGTTTTGCGGGATTTCCGAGGTCAAATGTGCGTAATACCTATAAGAAAGGCTCGTTTATAACGTTGAGAAAGGTTTTCCGAGCCAAGAAAGAAAGGATAATGCGCGAGAGAAATAGAAAGTATGCCGGACCGCCAAGTTTACACTGCTAACCAATAGATGCCGCCAGTGTGTCCTCTCGTCCTAAGAAATTTTAAAAGGTCTTAAGGGGTCTCGTCTCTCTCGGTCGTACTCGGTTGCAAGAGTGTGAACGGGCCTTAAGGGGGGTGCCAAAGAACGAAAGAGGTTCGCCGACGTTTTAGGGCGGAGCTTCGGCGGCGACCTGCGGGATCCAATACACTGGGTGAGGAGCCTCAACGAGGAGAATAGCCTCCAAAACAAGCCACCGATAACAGTGGTGTCATCACCAAAGCTGAAGCTGAAAAAATGCGCTACTCGGTGCCTTCACAGCGACACTCCCCGTGTCCACGCGGAGAGCACTGCCGACATCTATCGGTTGTTGCGCCAATCAGACGCCTTTGATTAGCACACGGCAGCCGTAGGGCACTTCAAGTTTTTCATTTCTGACTTTTTACTCACGTAAGTTTTCTCACTGAATTCCTATGCCCTTAATTCACATTCTTCGGCAACCTCTGTGCAAAATCTTAGTTCGATATGTTCAGAAACAAATGTATGCCTTTCTTCAAACAGCCAGTCATTTCTCTGACTCGCCCTGTAGAACTAGGAAAAAAGTGGCAACAAAGGCCTCATAAATATAAAACACACACGCGCACGCACGCACACACACACACACAATATATATATATATATTCCTATGTGTGTGTGTGTATATATATATATATATATATATATATATATATATATATATATATATGCTCCGATTATAACCGCTAGCTCTTTTCAACATGAGACACATCAGAAATTACAATATCAATTCCCGGCTCGGATATGACTAAAAAAAATGTACTACACAAACCTCAGCAATGTCCAATAAATCGGAGACGCGTGGGCCGGTCCCCAAACCAACTTGAGGCATCGCACTGCGCATGCGCAGTGCGATGCCCCAAGCTGTTTCGGGGACCCAGAACGTGGACCCCTATTCGAAAATTCTCTAATATCTCGAATGTTGCTGTAAAAATGATGCACTCTTTCGAGGGCTACAGGCTACCCGCAGGACTGGAGCCAGTCTGACTAAAATGACGATGCTGACGTTGGTGGCATCCCCTGAATAGTGAGGCCACCTACTTCTAGAGTCCAGGCCTGCGGACTTAACTTACTGTCGGCGCACTTCTTCAAGAGCAATTTTCTACTCGTCGTTTCGAAGCGACAATAGCCCATCTTTCCACAACATTTAATCCGCAGTCCTATCGACGGCTGGAAGCGCACTTGCGGTATTTGGTCAGCAGAGATCAACGCCGGCGGTATACTGCCTGCCATTCACTTGGCGCGGTTCGCCGCCTGCCACTTTGAAACCAAACCTGAGCGGCGTAGGATCAGGTACATGCTGGCCGTTCCTCCTTCCCCCGTCGCAGAGATCGTTGGTTAACAGTGGTCGATATAGTTAGGTCTGCAGCTCTCTTGTTCGAGCCTAAGCACGAGGTGGCGGCTTAGACTTGTCTTAGGAGCGCTCCCTTCCCATATAATCTGTTTTGGGCACTATTCACTTGCAGTGTAGATTATATGACTTGCCTCCTTAACCCAGGTAAAAATCTCGCGGGGTCGACAAAAAAAAAAAACATGCTGCGCTTTCTTTTGGTTACGTTTTTTATCCTTCTTGTAAGGAAGTATCTTAGACTGGTGTAGTAAAGCACCTAGTTGAGTCATCGGCTTCCCATATGTGTATGAAACAGTCCCCAATGAGTTCGAGGAGGGGAAGGTTGGGGGAAAGGGGGGGATAGCGTTGGTCATGATCCCGTCGTTTTGCCTCGATCATCACCACGTCTATTCAGGTTCCTGTGTGCACGTATCCATTTACTTCTGATTGTAAGCCCATGCTGCAGAGCCACTTTCCAAGGATCACTTAGCACCAAATTATGTTGGAGTTCCACAAAATGGGTGACCACCCGAGATGTGCTGCCTCGTTCGCGCCGCCTGCCGCAAGAGTGCAGTGTGTTCGTCACAGCAGTTAAAACTTATAAGTATTTGTTAGAGTGACTCCCATGAACCTAGATTTATTCGTCGCCGGATTGCCTTCCCTATTTAATCGATTGCTTACAGTGCAGCGCAAATGAACTGCTGTGGACTTTTACAGACGTTAACAAGGAAATTGCGCTGAAGAACTCTTTCCGTGAATGCACGCCAACGTTTGAAGAGTGTCCATAGTTTTCACCCGTCAAGAAAACGATCACATCATCGTATGCTCGGTGCAGTAACGCTCAGTGTCACGCATCCGCCTTCCACAACTCGGAGTGAGAAACCAGGCCCTGAAGTCGATAGGTGTTACTCTAGCTCTCCCCCGTATAATATACAGCATACTGCACAGCAATGGAGAGAGAGCACAAACCTGCTTCAAGCCCTTCACCCTGGCACTTGTGGATACCACGGTTCCCAAGTCGGCTATAACAATACCCTCCTCGCATGCCGCCAAATTTTTCTATTGGTCGGGCATACCTAATGGCCACTGGGTGGAGTAAGGGCTCGTGTGTGGCGTGACCTGTCATAGGCGTTTGTCACGTCCAAGAAGTGTCCCTTGCGACGGTGACCGCGCTGTTTGTCCGCTCCTCGGCTTCTTTGTCATTGAAAATGCCCACCGGCAGTCAGTCCCACGCCACTAGGGGGCAAGCCAGATGCGTTCAAGACTCGCGCGCGCGTTACATGCACACCGGATCGCCCCCGCGACTCCAGACGTGTGAAAGACAACACTCTACGCCCGGAGCCTCGTAAAAGTCCGCTAACGACCGCCACCTTCCCATGCACGCGCGCGCTCAATGAAAAGACATGCGCTGCTCGTTAGAAAACCCACAGCGCCATTGGCGGGGGCCCCGTGTATACGCGACGCATGTTTGCCAACGCAACACCCCGAGACAAACCGCGAGCACACAGAGCCGGCTCAGATCGCCGATCTCGGCGTCGCCATTATCGCGTCGACGTGTCGCAAGTGACGCGTCGCGCTCGCGGGCGGAACAAAGCGCGGACGCCGTCGACAGTTGGCAACGAGCGCTGCAGTGCTGCCGCGAGCATGCGTAATGCATGAGCCCGGGACGGCCAATTAGGGGCTGTCCCCAGATAGGAGGCGCACAAAGCGCAGCTGCTTTGACGCGGCGGCGGGGGCGACAAGGGGCGCCGACGGAGGCAGCAGCCGTCGACGAGGAAGCGGCCGACGGGATAATGAGCAGAGAGCGTGTAATGAGCAACGCTGAGACTACGAACAGCGTTTTAATTGCAGCCCCCCACTTTCGCCAGGAAGCCGAGCCGAGCAAAGATGTCCGTCGCGAGGCGTGTTCGTGTCCGTGAGATAGTGGGGGGCTGGGACGTGCGCCATTGTTGTTGCACGCAGCCCAGCTTATTAACGACTCGGTGCTGGACACGAAAGGGGACGGGATGACACAGCTGTCGGGATTTATGGGCGCCGAAAACGCCTGAATGACTTTCGGGCTTATTTATAAAGCGGCTATTTCTGAAATATGTCGTGGGCATGTTAAGACCCGGAAAGAAGACGATACTTTTGTATTCGCAAAAACACGGCTCTTTGTTGTGTCGGCTTTTCAGCGAATGGCTCTTCGCGAGTGATCCAACTTGTGCCGTTTGAAGGCTATCTCTCTACACTGAGTCGAGATTCTAGAAGTGTCGTGCGATGTCGTACATACAATGTCAGGAGCAGTGCTCCGACACGGCTGCTCGGTGAAACCGAAATCGAGCAGATGATGTCATGTGACTCTTTTTTCCGACAGACGAGAAACAACCGAACTGAAAGGAGGTTATCTTGACACGTGCTCACACGCAAGCACAAGTCTCTCACCGGAGGGCGAGTCAGAGACTGCGGTAGTGTGCGTAAATATGCTTGATACAAACAACAACAACAACAAAAAAAAGAAATCACCCACTTGGCTACCGATCCTCTCAATGAAACTAATGCAACACTGAAAGGGCTTCAATACGCACTCCAAGAAAAAAAAGGAGGAAAAAGGTAGCAACGGCGTGTTTTTCTCCCTTCTACCGACGCGTCTCCAAGCGGACAGAAGAAGGTATGTAGGAACGAGACGTTTTTCGCCTTCTCCAGGCAGACGGGAGGAATCGCGGGACTACTTAGCGCCACCTAACCAGTCGGGGACAACCTAAGAGCAAAATGGAAGCACCTGCCACCTCTTTCCGCTTTAACAGAGCGGACACGGAAGAGGAGGTCGATCCTTCCAGCGTTCGCTTTGCTAAAGTGGAAAGAGGTGGAACGTCAGCGAAAGTCAACGCTGGGCACAGATTGGACACGACGACTGCGTCAACGTTCGGCTCAAACTTAACTCAAAGCGGAGCGCTGACTCAGCACTCGTTTACAATCTGTGTCCAGCATCAGCCTTCGCTGGTGACGGTACAATATCGGCACTACGGCCTTGTTTTCTATTGAAGCAGCTTCCACTTTACTCAGCCTGGGTACTCCGCTTGATCCCGCCATCTGGTTGCGAGCTATTTTGAACCTTCCCTCACACTTCGCAATATTTTCTAGTTGCAGAGCAATGCCGTGCAATGAGCTAACCAGGTTGCTTTGAAATCGCTTTTGGAGAACGGTTTTGGGTTTCGCGAATGGTTTACTACCCTTCCGTGACGTGCGGTGTCGACGAGGGATATAACGCTCGAGGAATCGCAAATGTAAGACGTGAGTGCGCGACGTGGCCGGTTTCGGTTGTATCCGTTCAACATCGCAGTGTTGACAGCGAGAGGACTGAGTAACTGCGGTCGAAATGCAAGTTTCTTTACATGCGCGGGAAGCTCGCTTCGGCAATAAATACAGTGCGTGAAATACTAGCGGTACGTTTTTATTTGCTGGTCCTCTCACCCTGAAAGCAGTGGCTTAATCGGATGGGTGCGAAGCCGCCGACTGCTTTTCTTGCGATAGCTCGCAGGCACTGGGAGCGTAGTCCGAGATAATTGTTTGTCCTAAAACTATGCAGGTATTTTCGGTTAAATCGCGGCAGCGTTCTGTGTCATGACCGACAATAGATGCAGCGTCCTCGCTAAGTCTTACTGAGCTCGATTCGCTCAAAATTGGGGCCGTCGTAACTGCGATGCAGACGAGGGAGGAACGTTGGTCCCTCGCTTTCAGGGACGAAAGTGTCTCCCTCTCTGGAAACATAGGTTGCAAGATCGTTCCTCCCTTTATTGAGGAATACATAGAACCTTTATTCCAGGAGTGTGAGAGTGAAGTGCCAACGAGTTAATCTGTAAAGCATAAAGGTCGCTTTAGAAACAAAAAGTGTATTCCCGTTGTTTGCTGTTCGCTTGCACACCGGCACGCCGTCAAGCTTTCACTGGTGTCAGAAAACACACAACGAACATCGACGCAAGGATATATTTATATCCTCCAATACCTGCTGCATCGTCAGGTGTACATTAAACATTGTGTACGAAGAAGACATTTGCAAAGATACGAGCGCAAAACGAAATTTACACGAGTACACTTAAGACTGCTTACGTGTGCGAAGGCAAAGGCCAATCAAGAGCGACGTCTACAACGACGCCGAGGACGACATCCAGGACGACGTCTAGGACAACCTCTAGGACGACCTTAAGGACGACGTCAAAGGCGGTGCCTAGAGGAAGACGTCTCGGACGACGTCGAGAATGACGCCTAGAAGTAGACGCGGTCGCCTCACAGTCATGCGCGAAACACAACGACGAAACCGTCCGATCCGACGTCCGACCACGCAATACGACGGTCGGAGGCGAGGGTTTTCAGCGCTCTCCGATGCTAGGAAAACCCTTGCCCCCCAAGGTCACTCCGGCAGTCCGCACGTCGGATCGGAAGGTTTCGTCGTACATGTGTTTCGCGCTTTAATCGAACGAAGCACACAACGAGCACAAATGAAGTCCGAAGCGCACCTTTGGCACACAGCGCTCCGACGGTGACATCAAGCTGATGACGTACGATGACGCATGATGACGTATTTTTATGCCCATCTTTCGGGAACAACGCCGACGCCGCCGTTTGTTTTTCACGTACTGTGACAAGTGAGGTCGTCCTGCAGGTCTAGGACGACGTCTAGGACGACCGAAAGGACGACGCCAAGGACAGCGTCGTCCTTGAGTATATGTTTGAGCGGCGCGTGCCGCGCGATGGCATTTTTATGGTCATTTACTCGGAATTTTCGCTCAATACGGCAAGTATGACTTTCGCCTTAATAACGAAACATACATTTAATCTCTCAAATACCACCCCACTGTCTATCGTAAATAAGCAACATCATCAGTAACGGAGATTCGAAAGCTGACTAAAAGCACGTATACACGCATAACGGCCCGAATCGCGTGGTGGCCCTAATGTTCCCCACTCATCGCGCACATTCATTAGTTTGCCTATTTCCTAATGTTTACGCAGGCATCTCGCGAAGAACCGACCGTCGGAGCGATGAAGCGAACCCTCGCTGGAAAATTCCTGCCGGCCGGCGAGGGCTGCCCGGACGAGTCGGCGTGGTCGCCAGAAGAGACGGCCGAGAGCGCACTTGACCCAGTGAACGGCCGACTCATTCATAATTGCGCGTCCGGGGTGGGCATCGCAGGGAGCAGCCCCACACAGAAGGGACGGCCATTCGAGATTGCAAATCCGGCCTACGTGCCGCGACTGGCAACGAGCAGATGCAAGGCGCGCACGCGCAGGCACGCGGCGCCCCAAGAGAGCGCCGCCGTCGGTGCCCGAACCTGTTTCTCGATGCACCATTTCCCAACCTGGGGGCCGCGGGCGTTCGACCAGATCGGCCTCAGGTGGGCGTCCAATAGCTGGGCACGCCAGGCGCGCGCTCCACGGGCTGGCAATCCGGGTTACGGGTGCCGATTGCTTTGACGCTGGGTACGTCCGAAGTCGTTCGAAGACAGAGAGAAACTTCAGCGACGCGCGCAGCGCGTACGGTGTCCTCGGCCATACCTCGGCTCGCTGTATCTGGAGCGCCAACTGTCAGGCAACGAAGCTCAGATTTTTGTTTCTCTCTCTCACTCTCTCTCTCTTTCTCTCACTCACTCACACACACACACACACAATATATATATATATATATATTTATTTATTTATTTATACCGCCTTCAAAACTACCAGCCCACAATTTTATAATATATATACACACAGCCACACGCGCACAAAAAGCAAAACAAACAAACAAACAAAAAAAAACGGCACACCATTTTTTTTTTTTTGCTATCCTTTTTAGCTGTTTTCTTTTTTATGTATGCTGGTACTCTTTTCGTAGAGTTCTTTTCTCCTGTGGACATTCACCTTCACCCTCCTCCTCAGCAGTCTTGTACACTTACTCAAAAGAAGTCATCGATCCCAATTCCAATTGCTCTTCGTTACAAAAAAAAAAAGTATTCAATTAGATTGCTTGATTACGCAAAATAAGAAGTAATTGGCCTTCACTTGGAAAAGTAACCGTCACTTTTCCGATTACTTCAGAATTTTGAACCGAGCGATCTTTCTGTCGGTTACAAGATGGGTCTTCCGTCCGAAATATAAACTACTTATTTACTTAATGCACCAATTTCGATATACCATTTCCCCGTAGGAGACTTGCTTCCTTCGTAGGAAACTCGTAGAAACAAAGGGAGCCAGTAAAAAAACAAAGGGGAAAATAGTAACGTTTACAAGTCATTTTAGTGCTTCCAAAGGCAATCAGATTACTCTTGCGATTACTAATAAAAGGAACCAAATGATTACAAGATTACTCCACGAAGTAATTGATTACAAGTTATTTTATATTTTGTAATGAGTGCTGTACAAGTGTGCCCCTCAGCTATATCTCTTCTCTTAACCCTAGCCAACAATACCCTGGTCGTACTGACGCTTTCACTATACTTACTTTTAGCCAATACAGAATTAAAAAAAAAAAGTTAGCATTATCTTTTTAAACGATATGTCAACCGGCTCATATTTCGGCGTAAGAAGTTAATGAGCTAAAAACCTGAAGTAGGCAAAATTAACGCGAAGATAGGCAGGGTTGAAGAAAAGAAAAATTAAATAAAGACAAACTTGGTTCGGAGAAAAAAAATAACAAGTTTAGTAAAAGCAACGTTCTAGCAAAACACAAACATGAAGCGCCAACCAAAAATGGGGGTGACCATGGAAAGCCAAGCATCTGAAGCGGAACTTCGGAGGCCATGGCTGAACTGGCAGAGTTCGCGGAAAACTCGATGGGAGGCGCCACCAGCCGGCCTAGAAGCCTCAGCATCTGCGAGCGTACGAGCGAGCAGGCAGCCGCCGGAGCACAGCTTCCCTCCGTCGCTCTCCTTCCTTCCGAGAAACACCCCGGCGGGCTCTGCCCGGCTCGCCTATCGAGTACGGGGGCCACGTACAACCAATAATGGGCGATCGGACGAGTGCGAACGCGGGCACGCAGGCAGTCGGAGGAAACACAGCACTCGATCAACGACTGAGGAGCTATTCACGACGAGGCCCTTTCAAAGTCCGTGCGGTGACGCTGTGATTAACACAATTATTTTATTTGCTACGTTAAATGACTTAAAGATTAGCTTCGGCTTACTTGTCCCCGCTTGCCACTCTGTTGCCAGGATAGGTGGTGACTTTTTTTATGTCATCGCTTTGCCTTACCTTGCCAAGCCAATCCTTATTATACCCTTAAATTGTATCAATGCATGCCGCTATGAAAACACGTTGCATTTTTGCAGATTGTATAATTTATTTATAATGACAACCTTCGCAACTGCTCCAAAATCACCTCGATTATAATATTGCTGGGTCAGAAACGCCATTCATTCTCGTTGTAGTATTTCTCATATTTTCCATAAAGGGCAATATCAGAGAGATCTTCAATCCCTATCAATACATACCGTCTCTCGTGCATAAAAATATTAAAATATACAAAAGTCTGTAATGCGTGCTTGAGGTTTAACTATTCATTTAGAAACATTTATCGTGCTTACACCAAAATGTCCCTACATCGAGACGTCCGAACACCGAAACGTTCGAACACCGAAACGTCCGTACACCGAAACCTCCGCGCATTCAAAAGTCCTTCACCGAAACGTCCTACACCAAAATGTCCGGATCCCCATCGAGAGTAAAGGGCCGCTCAACCGTTTCCGTGATATCAGAAAAATGCTGCTTTCGTGACCTCGTGGCATTAGGCGTTTCCCTCTATGAGATAGGGGGCGGAGTGTCTCCTGCCTCCTTCGGATCTTAATCTGTCAGCAGCAGTGCCAGGCGTAGGCTACATCGCTAGCGAACTACGCAAAAGATGGGGCCCAGGGGCCACCGGTAGAAAGCCGGGCTTCTGGCTCTGCGAAGGAACGCGCAAGTCGCAGGTGTCACTCGGAGAAGACCAAATCGAGCGGCGCGTGCAACGGCGGCGGAGGCCGGAGCTGCGAAGATGCGGCGGCGCCGTCCACCTCGTCGGGGTCGGCCAGCGCCACGGGGAAAGGGAAGGCAGTGCGGATCGCCTTGGTTGGCCTGGGACGGCCGGCCTTGGACACCGCTGCGCTTCGTTCACTCCTAAGCTGACAGTGCGCTGGGAGCTAGGGGCTCTCCGAACGTATCAACCGCCTCCCTTTCATCACTTGAGTTTGGGCGTAGGTATGGGCGCGAGTGTGGTCCCGTAACGAAAGACCGACGAGGATGCAGCTTCCACCGCACTGTCAGCGTATGCGTGAGCGAGGTGGCCCTCGACGAAGTCCCCGCCAGGGTGGCAGAAGAGAGCGCCGTAAAACAACACGGGCAGGACAGCCCGCCACCAGCGGAGCGGCGGGTGGCGATGAAACCCGTCGCGGAGCTGAAGAGTGGCGCCATTTTACGTCGGCCCCATCGGCCCCACACAGCCTAGACTGCGATACAACCCAGTGAGCGCGAGCTCGAGAGCTGACAACCGAACACCACTCCCACAAAAGACAAAAAAAAAAAAAAAAAAAAAAAGGAGAAAAAATTGGGCACTTTTCAAAGACCAACGCGCCTCTTCGCATTGGGCATTGAGGAAAACGTTCTTGTCCTTTCCTTTTTTTCTTCTTCTTCTTTTTCGGAGGAGCCTTTATTTTTATGTTAAAACGGATTTATACCCTTGTTACACGTGCACCCTTAACCTCAGTTGAGTCACCCTCAAATGCTGTAACGCGTCACCACAGTTAGCTCACTATACTCTCGGACATTAATTTCAGAAGAGAAGAGTGCGCGTCCACAGCTTTGATGGGCACTAAAGACGTTCAAGCGTACGAGCGCACATAGCTTTGACTGCATAACCAGAGAAAGTAACTGCAGTTAATACTTCTGCCAGGCGGACAGCTTAAGCTCCTTTCGTAGAAAGGACAATCTCTTCAAAGGAGGAGTTCGTACCACGCGGCACCGCAAATGCTCCTCCCCATGAAGCGTGCTTTTTGGGAAAGGTGCTCGCTAGCGGCCTTAGTACAAAGCAAGTACTCTCGACAGTAGGCGTTAACGGCATTGGAGGCGAGCTAGCGCGTCATTTTGTCTCCCAAAGCTGGAATTTTGAAGGACTGGCTTCGGCATGAATTTTTCAAGGCTCTCGTTGCCAATCAGAATCTTAACTGTGTCAGAAAGGACCTGCGTTTTCGTCCTCCTCACGCGTCTCAGGTTTATGTTAACCAACTCGCCTGAGCGCTCACTCTTCTTTCAGGTACTGCTAGTATAAAGCGTTAAACTCAGGTCGAAATAATGCTCACACTTTACCAATGGAAAGACAATTTAAAAAAAAATAGATCTGAGTTTTGGTAAGCAGGCAATATTTTACTAAAGTGTCAATTTAGTATACTAACGTGGTTTCCAATGTCTGGCTACACCACAAAAAACTTCTTCCGATATCTTTTTCTTTTATTACCTGAATTATTTTAAAAATTGTTCATAAAATAAACATTAACTTGCGATGTTCCAAGCGACTGTAAAATTAGAATAATTTTAGTTTCGGTTTCAACTCCACGTAACCAGCCCCAAGGCAATATCTGTAGTAAATAGTATTTCGCCGGTCGTGCGACAGCAGCTCCTTTAACAGAATATCCTTTACCGGAAAGGATATTTATAGAAAAGGAGCAATTGGCGTCGTCTGACAAGGGTATGAGTATGCCGGTGTTTGCTAGACTCTTGGTCGTGCAGCGCAAGGCAAGGCGGCGGCATGCTCACCTCAGGGCTCCCGCCGGAAGGACCCGTCGGGGATGCAGCGGAACTCCTAGGTTCGGCAGCCCGAATCCTTCGCACGGGAACGCGCACCGGAGAGCGTGCATGCAGGACGAGACGCAACGCTCTTGCGTCCTCGCCGTGGGCCGAGCAGAACGTTACACAGAAGCGAGACCAGAGCGGAGACTGCACTCGAACGAACTCCGGTCACGACCAGCGGCGAGTGGGCCCGGCGCCGAAAGCTCGTTTCGTCACTCCCGCGGACAGCTCCATCTTTGTCTTATTTTAAAAAGTGAACTTCCCGGACTCCAATAAAGGGAGGGGGAGGTTTCAAAAGGGAGAGGTGGAAGGGGGCACCCAGATAGCCGAGGCGAGCGGGATCAGTCATCGAGGTGTATAATGCGCGCCGGGCTCCAAAACACAAAGCTCTCGCCGGCAGACCGTCCGGGAGGGCGAGGGCGGAAGACGCCGGGCGAGAGTGTTTCCTGATCCCTGCGCTGGTCCTAGCAGCGGCGGCAGCCCTGAGCAGTACACAGGCCCCGTACAACGGGGAACTAGATCCACTCGTCGAGATGCACCTCGTATCATTTCGGGAGATGATAACTCCTCGGCCCCCGCTCTGCACTCCCTCCCCCGGAGTACAGCAGCGCGGACAAGCGATAAGGCGGACGGGGGCCAACGTGAACGAAATAACTCAAACCTAACAACGGGGAGGAGATGGCCAGTGCGCGGCCAACGAGAGAGAAACAAGCGTGCCGGCCTGGCGAGGGCGCCCGCCGACGAGAAAGTGGGAAAAGACAAAGCAAAAAGATAGAGGTCGCCGGAGGAAGCCGTCCTCGGGGGACGGGACGGCGGTGCCGGCAACGGTCAGTAGTAGGCTGGCGGAAGGAGAAAGAATCGTCTTTGTGAAAATATACCCCGAAGATGCAACCGACGTGATTTTAACGATAGGAGAACTTCTGGCGACTAACATCGTAGAAAGTGCGCGCTGGAAAACTATCGAGGCCAACATCGGTGCGGTATAGACCGATCTCGCTAAGCGTTCCACGCATGCGTAACGCCGCCATAACTGTAGTTCACAGGAGACAGGTGCCAGTGCACGAGATTGCTCGTGCACTGCTCGCGCAGACGGGCAGCAGGGTCATGGAGCGTGCAGAAAGAATACGGTTCCCATCTAACATGACTGCCTGCTGGGATCGGTCTATTGGTCTGACGTATATTAAGAATAACCTCCACTCCCCGACGTTCAGACATGCACTTGTCGTTTCACGATTAAAATCGTTTAAAATATACAAGGATGACAACTTCAGAAATCCACATAAGGACTCTGGAGTACCTTAAAAAACATTAGAAAATGATCCGGTTTACTGCCTTAGCTAGTGAAGATATTGGAGGAGAAAGCGTCCATTATTGTGGACCGAAAATGATTCGGTTTTGTTTAGTAGCATTCTAACTTAGGCGGCGAAATTAGTGTTTTAATACATAACGAACTCCATTGGTCTATGACTCGTCTTGAAATTTACGGCCACGTGCAACGTTGAGGCTCGCCAAATCATCTTCGCTGTGGCTAGCGTTACGTCCGGACGGAGCACTGAAACGCGTATATCTAACCCTCTCCCCCTCCCGCCCTCCTCTGTCTCCCTCGTGAACCTAAAGAAGGCGGAGATTGGGACGTAACTTGGGTTACATCGGACATAACGCTAGACCCTTCGAATCATCTTTTCTGCTTCTCTGCGTTCAATTATCAACTTGAGAATAAATGAAAATGAGCGTTTAGGTAGTTCCACGTTCGCAAGAGACTTCCCTAAAGCCGCGCTCGTTTTATTCCTGGCGTGCAAGGTTTCTTTTCCAACGAAGTCTCTAGAGACTGGCGGAGCAGGGAAACCTGAACCCCCCGCGTCAAGCGCCCGCGGCAGTACGTAGTTGGAAAGTGAGAATGTTCACAATCGGTCTCAGCAGAGGTCCACCCCCGGTGTTATTTGTAAGCGCTGGCGACCGATAGCGTTTCCCGAAACTCGACCTTTTGGAAGAAAAACCCGAAGCCTGCGGGCGATTTAGAACCGCTGTCACTCGAAGCTACCTTCGCCCAAATGCAATTTCTCCTCCTCGCCCGTCCAGGGAACCTGCAATTTCTCTGACGGTCTCCATTCCCCCGGTCGCCCAGAGCCAGCACTATAACCTATCTCTTCCCCAAATACCGAACTCCACCGACATCTTCCTCCCTTTCTACGCTCGCGGGCAAGCGACGAACGAAACGTCTGGCGACCAAATCGAAGGGGCTCCATTTTCCACCTAGAAAAGAGCGCGGAAAATCTTCAATTTACACATATAAAAAAGAAAATGCGTAAAAGAAAAACGAAAGCGCGCGCGAGAGAGAGAGAGTGCAACCAGGGAAGCAAGAAGAAGTCCTCTCCGTTTCATCTCATCGGAAAAAGTGCCCCGACAGCAACCGTGCGGCCTGGCAAGCGAGCAGCCAAGCAGTCACACACAAATCATAGACAATACCGGGAGCGGAGGCGGGGAGGAGGGGGGGGGGGGGGGGGCGCACAAAAGAAAGGCTGTGAGAAAGGGCGACAAAAACGAAGGAAGAGAAGAGACGCACCCAAATCGCCACTTGAGCCTAAATCGGGCGAGAGAAAGCGAAAGCGGTTAATGGGATCCTCCTCGGGGCCACTTTGCCAACGAACGCCCAGGCAAGTCGCGCGGGGCGAGGAGCCACGCTGCAGTGCAGCCGCGAGTTGAGCATCTTGAAACGCCGCCGCGCGGGTCGAGGAGGGGCGGCCGCCCGATACGCCGAGCAGCACCCGGGAGAAGCCATCCATCCCGCGCCCGGGGACTGTAGGGAGACGGATCGCTCCAGACGGGCCGGAATCCCATTGGAAGCGGCGACAAAGGACAGACGGCGCCTGTCCTCGACCGCCCGGCACACGGCCCGTCAGGAGACATCTTTTCTGCCTCCCACGACCGCGTTCTCGGGCTCTTCACCAGCGCGTGTAACGAGGGGAAAGCGGAGGACAGAGCAGCGCGCGACCGACTCTTCCGCGAAATCTTCGGGACCGTTGCAAATCAAATTGAGGGGCAGGAGCCAGAGAGACTTCCAAGCGAGAGACGGCTCACGGAGGGAACCGAGAGCTCGGGATTCGACGACGCTGGAAACAACACGGAGACGGATGCGAGGAACGCCTAAGGGCTGAGGGGACAGATAGCGTGACAACCCGGGTGGAAAACATTTTCCCGATGAGATGGCGAGCTGAGCATCTGTGGAGCCAGTGCAGTGAGAGAGATCGTGCGCTATGGATAACTCTGAGAAAGCCGCGCGCAGGCCGAACCCTTGAACGGTGCCCGAGTGCTCAGCGCTTTCGTCGCAGTGTGCGAAAGAAGCTGTTCCGCCAGCGAGCGGCTTCTGACATATAAACATGCGCTTCCATCCTCGAACACTGGCCGAACTCACTCGATTCACTCTCGTCTGGAAGCGAAAACGGCTCCATTCGTTTACCGAAACCACACAATATGGATGCGAATAAGCGTTCGTCTTATCGCATACTGAGAGCCTTCGGTTCGAATCTCTTTTCTCCTTCCTTTCCAAAGGTGAACAAACCGAGCAAGTATCAACTTCAGCAGGTGCTAGAATAGATGGAAAGAGTCAACAATGTAGGCAGCACCACTGAGCAAGCAGCAGTGTTACGAACATCATCAGCATCGCGCAAGCTACACATTTTTCCTGCCATCCTCAGGGTCCCATATACTCGAATACCCCAGCAATAGTTGAGTTGAAAGGTTTCTATAAAAGAGCAATCGGAGACCGACACCACTCCCAAACGTAGCGCGGCAGAGAGGCAGACCCCCATCATTGGCAGACAGCAACGAGATGACGTCACCGACTCCCCCTGCCGCCCGTCTGTCCCCAGGAGGGATTCCCCGTGGCGCCCAGGAGGGGCGCAGCCGCGCCCAGGCAAGGTGCAGCCCACCGCCCGAACCCAGCAGCGGCCGAAACACGAGCAGCTCGCGCGTAATCAAATAGGCGTCCCGGGAACGCCGACAACTTCAAAGGCGCTGTCCAGACAGCTTAGGGGCCCCGGGCAACACTGCAGCCGACGGGCTTTCGCAGGGCCGGTCCCAACCTCAACCTGGCCCTTGAAACCGAACGCTGTGGCGGTCCTTCCCGGCAACGGGTGGGGGAGCGGCCGAGTGACCGACTCGTGAAGGGAGAGGGTCGCTTGCCGTCCAGGCTGATCCGCGGCCACCGCTAATGCACTCGCCCGCTGCCAGTCTGCTCCAGCGGAAGCTGTTTGTTCTCCGGCAGCACTCCCCCTGGCACGAGCGCGCTGAGCGCAATGTTTTACTAAGCAGCCTTCGATAAAATGGCCCGTCAACGCTAATCAGGCGACTCGCTCTCTCGAACACGACGGGGAGCTTTCGAGATTTTTAGGGAGCAAATGGGGTCGGTGTTGGACGCTGGATGCTACTTCATTTCGATGGCGGGCTGCTTCAACCAACGGAGGCGTAGGCAGTCTGAGAAACAAAAAGAAAGGTGGAGTGGATCTAACGAATTGAAACAAAAAGGCAGTCATGCTGACAGACTGAGAACTCGACCACAATTTCTTCATCCCAGCGTTAAAACGCGCCGGAAAGCGCAATTTTATAACAGAAATGCGTTGTGTGGCATTTCATCGCCTCAATCAATAAATATCCGGGGCGAAAAAAAAAAAGAAAAAAAAAAAAAAAAAGAAGTCACTCTAAAGAAATTGAATGTGCCAAAAAAATCTCCGAAAGGCGGGCCCTGGATACTACGAACCTTAATCTTTTAACGAAGTGTCTGAGACCACAATTTCGTGAATCAATTTGCACAGTTGTTTTATTTTTTTTTTGTTTTTTTTTTTTATTTGACATCATTTCGTATCGAGGCCTAGAAAGTAATTTTATTTGACTTCAGAACTGGTATCTACGGAAGTTTGGCTTGAACCTTAGAACAGCTGCGTTTAGCATGAAAAGATATCAAACTTCACTGAACATGTCCTAAACACTTGCAAGTGAGTATTACTCCTCTGTGATGAAATCTGAATTTCTCATCGGGAGAAAAAACGCCAGAGCTTCGAACTGACGCTTCAACACAACTGTGTAATAAATAAAATAAGAGAAAAAAAAAAAGGCACCAGGATCAACATAATAGCGACCCACCCCGTGAACAGCAAAGCCCCTCCGAATTGCACCTTTTTTATTTTATTTTTTTTAGCAGCAGTCAAATTTGGATAACAATCATTTTAGAGCATGGTTACGCTCGTACGAGTCGGAAACACTGTGGTCCAGAATTCCAAAAGAAAAACGAAGGAAAAGAAAGCCACGAAATTGGCCTCGAGCTTTGCAATTCTCGGCCGGAGCTCCCAGAGGAATGTCGGACTCTCCGAGCCCTCTCCTCCAGGACGGATTTATCCCTCGCAGAGTCAAACCCCGGAGCAAAACACGCGGGTACACAACCCGCACAAACAACGGGCGGAGCACCCCAAAGCAAAGGACGCCGCCCGGGCGCCAAATTGGCCCGGTCGCTCGACTCCTCCGAGGCGGCGGCAACTCCGACCACAACGAGCCATTCGAGATCGAATGTTGCCTCGCGATGAAGGGCGCCAACGGCGAGTACTCGAGGGGGGGAACAAACAACTTCCGAATACACGTCGCCACGGCAGCAGCCAACGGGCCGCCGGCGAGGGAACCCCGCGCAGGAAAAGCTGGGGTGGGGGGGCGAGGCGTGAGAGCGGTACCAACAAAAGAGAGGCAGCGCTGTCAACGTGCAACAACAACGGCCCGAGAGCGGGTGAGCCCGGCGGGAGCGGCAGCTTCGAGGGGCGGCCACTCCAAGAGCCCAATAACGGCGCCAGACGTGGCCACAACACTTGTCGGACGGTAAATGCTCGCGGGACAGGATGGAACACAGTCAGGGGAACGGGACGCTCGGCGGCGTGCGCGGCGGGACGCTGACGTTCGGGTCGCGGGCCCCGCTGCGTCCATCCTTGGGTGTCGTTTCGAGGACGGGTGTGTATCGGGGATGCAGATTCGTTCACCGTCGGCAACAATAAAAAAAAAAAAAAAAAAAAGATTCTTGGAGCATGCTTCGATCTTTTGACGCCGTACCGTACGTAAGGCGGATATTTAAGCAACTCATCTTTCTAATCTAACGATCGATGTTGGGAATGTCAGTATAAAAATTTCGAGCACCGTGCGATTGGCGCAAGTTGGAGGAAAGAACGGCTCTATATCAGATACGGAACGGCGTGACCATAAATAACATAAAGGTGCAAAGAAAATCATACAAAAACTAATCTAAAGGAAAGTAGTGAATCGCTAATGGCGAGGAAGATACCCTCATTTGAGGTTTCCTTTCGCGCTTTCAGAGTGCCAATTCCAATGTACAGGGTGTTCCACACGGAGCTCTATGGCGTCAGCTACCCACAACGGGCAAAAATGGGCCACATGGTCCGATTGAAATTTTCAGAAAACGACATAACTTTTGAATAAAATAACGGTTAACGCTGAAACTTTGGCGTTTATATCAAAACGTTGGGGCTACATTTGGTCGGGAAATAAACGTTGGTAATGCGCACATTATTTTTGTGATTAAAAAAAAAAAAAAAACTAAATTGTTTTCAATTTTAAAATTAACACTCTCACATTTTTTTTTTTTTTTTCGTACGTTTAATTTCTGCCCAAGTGTGGTCTGAACCAGATGCCAGCGTTTCCAAATAAACCGTTGTCTTTTTCAACTTATAATCGATTTTCGAAAATCTTCATTGGGAAAACGGTGGCTGACGAAGCCCAAGATTACATGGGGCTGACTGGCGCAAACTACAGAGAACGAGACTCATTTTCTCGTTACGTTGCATAAAATAACTCCTGACCTTCTATCCACGAATATTTTGGTTGGACACGCTGTATCCTAGATGTTGTCGGACGATGTTCGAGATCCGAATCGGGTTCTACAGGAAGGACCCAGAAGGGATCCAACGCGCTCTCCTAAAGTGCATCACGTTATGCGGTGTTTAGAACACATGTGTTAGGCCAATGTTCGTAAGATAGAATTTGCATATGAAATATCTTGAAAAAATTGCATGTCAGCCTTTTTTTCTTCTGTGTGACTTCTTTAAAACCTCTAAGGCATTAAATGATGGTAATTTTGGAGTTACTTTTTTCGAGTCGTTGTTTTGCCCATTTGAAATGACCAAAAAAAGTTCCGCCCTCTTCAATATATACCTCTTTTTCCTTCTTTTTTTTTTACAGAGTGGTCAAAATAATATTTAGAGACACACAGGTGAGCCAGGGCGTTTTGTATGTAAGTATCGCCACATGCGGCACATCTTACCAGAAATGTCCCCTTTAGATTACAACCTGCTCCGCTTAATTCAAAATGGCTCCTTTACCGATCGCAGAAAAAAAGTGGGGTGATGACTTACAATACATTACAATCTTTATTTCCTTTTTTAAAATACAGTTCAAATATAAATCCCACATAAGCCAATACCAGCTTGTGAGTGGGACGCGACGGATGCCTCTGCATTATTTTATTGGAGAATTATATAACTTGCACTAAGAGCGTGCCAATGAAAATAGAGTTTCTATATCCATAAAAATATAGTTACAGTATCTTTCACCACTTCCTCAAACCGCAGTAATGTATAAGATATGTTGGATGTTGGCACTACTCACGTCACGTCGTTAACTAAAATTCGACTTATCGAAGCGAACCAATTTTGCAGAGGTATTTTTTACAATGGTCAAATATCTATGTTTTGAAAGCCTTTTTTTATTTTGGGAGATTTTATATTTGTATATCTTCAGGGAATTCATTAAAACTCTTGGGCACATAACATTTTTTTGTGGCCCCTCCATATTTTGTATAAATAAATACTTCCATAAATTTTCTATTTGGTTTTTGAAAGCCTATGAAAAAAAATAGTCTGGGTGGTACACGCACGTCAAAAAACAAATTTTACGCGCAAAAAGATTTGATCAGAGCAATATTGACGGCGCAAGATTTATTTCAAATTCTGCGCGCAAAGTCCATGACGTCACGGAAGGGTCATACATTCTTTCTACCTCAACGACATGGTCATACACTCTCTCCACCTCAACGTGATGGCCAAGCCGATCCACCACTTCTTCACGCGCCCGAAACGCCGAGAGGCAAAACAAGTGGAAAGAAGGTGACTTACCGACTGAATCGCGTCTCGCGCCTTCAATAGTGCTCTAGAAAAATGCTTTTTACGCGTAAAATTCATTTCTTGACACGTGTGTCCCAACCAAGCTCTTAAAAAAAAAAAAATTAGAGGCTTTTCAATGTTTGTTTGTTGTTTTTTTTTGTCATTTTTCACATCATCTTTTTTGTTGAAAAAAAAAAATGTTTTATCTTGATATCATACTTCATCTTGTCTCTAAAACGGAACGTTCCTAGTTCTTTATGCCCATAGTTTTGCGGATCAGTTTCTTCACTTAGGTAACACATATTTATGGCTATCCTTTTTTTTTTTTTTTTTTTGATCGATTCTATTTTTAGTTGTAAATATTCGGCACAGTATCCGTAGGCTGTTATACCATCGTGAAGTGTGGACCTGCCCAGTCAAATGTGTATCATTCTTAGTATGGATCGAGGGACCAGATCTTGCGTATGATACATCTGCGCCATTTGTTTTCAAATATGTTCTACATGAATATCCCATTTAACACGTTTGTCTACGCGCATCTCTAGGTATTTGGCATTATCAGCGTTTCTCAGCGGAACGCATGAGCAATTATTGCAATTGTCCTCGTGCATTTTTATTGATAATTTAGTTATGATTTGTCTCCTCGAGTCACTGAAGCATAATACTAGTGTTTGTGGAACGTTTACAACAATTCGATTTTGTTGGTACCATTCTGTTAATTTATAAATGCCTTCTTGTATCGTCTTCACAGCGACTTCGTAATTTTTTTTGTGCATATGCAATTACTGTATCGTCTGCAAATTAAAAGATATCACTTTTTTTTCACTTGACTTGAGCTATGTCATTAACGTATAACTTGAACTAAAAAAGTAGTAGACCGAGTACTGTACCTTACGGCACTCCCTGCTTGATTTTCATTTCTCTGCTATATTTTGAGCATAGCTGTACCGGTCATTAAGATACCGGTCAT
Source organism: Ixodes scapularis (assembly GCF_016920785.2). Taxonomy (NCBI): domain Eukaryota; kingdom Metazoa; phylum Arthropoda; class Arachnida; order Ixodida; family Ixodidae; genus Ixodes; species Ixodes scapularis. The sequence goes on along the minus strand of NW_024609835.1, from coordinate 51,665,471 downwards.
TAAGATATCGGTCATTAAGATACCGGTCATTAAGATACCGGTCATTAAGATAATTCTGAAACAAGTCATGCATATTTCCCCGAATGCCAATACTGTGTAATCTATCTAGCAATTTATTATAGTTTATTATTTTAAAGGCTCTATTAAAGTCTACGAATAAAGCTACAAGATATCTACTTTTGTTCATATTTTCATTTACATAGTAAAAAAAAAAAAAAAGACTTCTAACAGGTCACTTTTTCCGTGCTCCCAGGATCCATATTGAGTGTTAGTTAAGAGATTGTGACCAGTCTCCCTCTATTAAACTGTGGAATGCTTTTGCCTCTAGAATATTGGCCGAATGTCGGCGAAATCGGTGGAGAGTACTAGAAACAAAGCAGTGGCACAGGATATCCTTATACAAAACTGACCTCCAGAAATCATATTTATATAAATGTATATTACCAACTAAATACCTAAAACTACCGAAAAAAAGAAAAGTGGCATCTTTGATTTACGGGTACAATCCGTAATCGCTTAGGGCTTCCGAATAGACCACAAAAAAGACTGCAGCGCTCTTCGCCGCGCCTGGAAAGAAGCAACGAACTCAAGCAACTGCAGGCGCTATGGGCCCTCTGTTAAAGGGACACTGACAGGGTATTTATGCTCGCCGAGGTTTTTAGTTGTACGTGACATATGAGAGCCCAACTATCCAGAACAAAATTTGCGGCTCGAAATTCGGTTTCTTTCCGCCCGAAAACCGCCGATCGAGGACTGCCCGGTTTGAGTCGCACTCACTCTCTTTTCCGTGGACACGGGCCGTTTCCTAAGGTTTCGACGCGACCACCAAATTTAATCAAAGTCGTTGGTCACTGAAGGAACATTACAAATATAAAAAAAATATGAAACCCATTTTTTGTGGCTTTCAAAAAGCTGCAAATACGTTGCTTGAAAAAATAAAAAAGGTTGCACAGAAAACCGGAACCATTTTGTGCGTACACTGCATAATTCTTAACATGGCGTCGTTTCGCGTTTCGTGCGACTCGCGGGTGGCAGCGGACGACGGGCGTGGGTCCTCTACTTCAAAACTTTTGTTCGCGCTACCGGCGAATTCTGTCTTCCTTTGAAAGAGAAATTTTGGACCGGTCAAAAGAATTGATATTCATCCCGTACGACACGCCCAACCAGAAAGGCGATTGCACAAAAACGTCGCCGAGCCGTCGTCCCTTCTCGTGGCTGAAGACATCGCGCGCTCAAACGTCAAGCCCGAAGTGCGTACATCGAGTTGAATACGCACGCGTACGGTTTCTTTACGTGGTGTGAATGTGGCCAATGCGTGGTGCTGCGCGACTTCAAGCCGGGAGTGCATGTACTAGAGCAAAATGGGCAGCAAACTTTCCGACATGCAGTCGAGCGGATGCATTACTACAAAAAGAAAGAGTTCCTTCAGTAGCTCAGTGGAAAGACGTCCGCTTGACACCCAGCGGGCACGGGTTCGATCCCTAAAGTGAGCGTACCATTTCTTTTTCAAACATTTTGCGACGTTTACACTTCTTTTTTCTTTTACAGATATTACTGAAAAAAGAAAAAAATATTGTTGTGGACGATACGTCGCTGAACTAAATGGTATGGGATTCCATTTTTGACACCTCTGCCGCACAATGCCACTTTCAGATGTGAGGCAGCTCTTCACGCAACATCTTGGGAGTATTCTTTTCGGAGCCGATCACGGGAATTCACCACGGGCACTCACTACTTATTGCCAACACTTAAATGTACAAAACAACTCATCTTGAACTTTAATGTACAAAACAGCGAGCGGAACAAACATAACTGCAAAGAAATCGCACGGCGAACGGATCCCGTGACGCATTTTGTCTGCTCCGCTCGGAAACGAAAAAATCGCACGGTCGGGTGTATACCACGTGACTTCCGGCACTCACTCTCTCCTCTCCACATCTCCGAGCGGTGGGTGCGTTTGGGTTCGAGCAGTTGCGTTTTTTGCTTTACTAAAAAAAAAAAAAATGCGTGCCTCTGTAGCAAAATATTAATTGGGTAGCATTCCGAAACCATAATAAATCGCCTGGCAAAAAATGAAAAAAAAAAATGGGGGGGGGGGGGGGGGGGATCAGTGTCCCTTTAAGGACGATTCACACACTTGCGTTGAGTCACACCGATTGAGAGGGTTGCTATGGCAACAGCTGAGTCGGCTCCAACAAAACCGGTTTCTACCCAGTTTTGTTGGAGCTGATGCAGCTGTTGCCATAGCAACCCTCGCACTCGGTCGGACACAACGCGAGTGTGTGAATCGCCCTTTACACCGCGACGCATTTATGCGACCAGCCCAGCTCGGGTTTCGAAGTTTTAAAAGCTCGATACACTTAGGACCGCTTCAGACGGGGCGACTATCTCAGCGATTTTGGGGTTTTTGGCGGGTTGTACCCTAGCTTTAAACTAGATCGACTTCTGTTGTTGAGATCGGGTCCGGTTGGAAACAAGCGAGCAACTCGGAACAATTCGAAGACGTTTGAAGCGGCTGCAGGCCATTCAGGGACGCGATATTTCCACGTGATACGCCGTGCCGGGGATGATGACCGACAACTAAAGAGTTAGTTCTGGTTTGAAATTGATCGGTTTTGGAATTAAACTGTTTCAGAAAGATGCATTAGTATTGTCAACGCCACTTAAATACACAAAAACACGTTTATAACGCGTAGCTGCGTGTCTAAATAGCGCGAGAAAAATAAAATGTAACGATGATGATGGCGAATTGCAGCAATTGGTTGCTGCGTGTGAACGCGGGCGGCCCGTGCTGCTTGTGTTGCGACGTCAAGTTGCTGGGAGAAACTGCCCCGTCCGAAGCGGGTCTTGGGAAAGCAAATCACGGAACCATTTTCGCCCGCACCCGCCAGGTCGCGGGTTATAATGTAACTTTCCATCTCAACTCCTTCTCGGAACATATGGGCTCTCGATGCCGCGGTGATTGGGACCCGCTGCGTGGGTATACACGCCGGGAGTCGGGCACTGCGAGGCGGGCGCTCCATCTTTCACGGTGCTCCATCACGCGGGAGGCGAGAGCCTGCAGGCCGCAAATGAACCACACGCATTCCGCGCGCATCCGCGAGCCTGCAGCGCGCAGAAAGCGGCCGGTGGTTCGAGGCCCCCGTGCGCGCGGACGAGGCGTCGCCGCCGCTGGCGACCTGCCCGTCCATCATGGCGCCGCTCCCGCCTTGCCCCGGACACACGCAAATTCCGACAAGCGTGCTGCCTCGGCCAGCCGCTATGCGTTCGTAATCATGGCCGAGAACGACCGCTCCGATGTCAGAGGCGGCGACGGTTACACGACGGCTGTGTCGGCAGCTTTCGGGCTCGTTCGCCTTTTATGATTACCGCGGTATAGAGTGACCGAAATTGGCTAGCAAATGAGTTCTCTCCCCCCTATTTTTTCGCACGTGCAAAATGTACTAAAGTGCAGTTGTGCCAAAATATTTCATGTCCTCGCTATTGACGGAAATGGGGATCAAAACTAATTAATGTCTAAAGCCTTCCTAGTATTTTTTTTTTATATCAAAACCAATGAAACATTCAATACAAATGTGCTCGAGAATTTTTGTTTCTTAAAAAAACAATAAGTTTTTTTGTTTTTTTTAAGAGAAATGACCGCGGATGATGGTTTCCTGTATGTCTTCAAAAGGCAGAGATTAAGAATGAATCCATCATTTTAAAGTCAAGACGAACGGGTTGGTTACACGATTTACACAATTAAAGGGGCGAGCAACGATTTCTGTACTTTGCTCAAATTCCGCTTAGATCGGATACCTGACGTTAAAGGCCTGTGAAACACCCGTTTGTTTTTCACCACACGCAGTCGAAGTCGCCGACAAAATTAGAGAAAAACGAGCAGCGTTCACCCCATCAACACACAGCCGGAACAAGCGGCCACGTCATCTGGAGCCGATTGTATGCAACCAATGTTGATCATAGCTACGCACTCAGGTTGGTAAGGCGCAGTACACGCGTTGAGTTCCAGACGTTGTTATGGTTCGGCTATTGCCGTCCTTGCAGCGATTGCACACGGGCCTCTTCCCAAATGTTTGTCGAGCTTTGGATTATCACTACCCAAATCGAGTCCTCACGCGAAGCTCGGGTCCAATCTATGAGCAGCATTCAAATATCAAAAATCGCCGGGAGAGACAAAATATTTTGCGGGATTTAGAAAGGCGATGCAACGATATTCAATTGGAATGTTTTTTCTCTTTACACGAGCTCACTGGCACTAGTGGGACTGGACGATACTCGCACGCAACGCCACGGGCCAAGAAACTCCTTTGTTGCGGTGTAATTTCAAGGACAAAAGCGAGCGTTTTCATTCGATCTCTCCTTCGCAAAACTTGATGACGTAGATTTGAATGCGGCTCATTGATTAGACCCGAGCATTGCGAGGGCACTCGATTTGGGTTCGTGATTATCGATAGCACGACAAGCGCTCGAGAAGAGGCCCGTGTGCAATCGGTGCAATGACGACAATAGCCGAGCTATAACAATGTCTAAAACTCAGCGCGTGTCCTCAGCCTTGCCAACCCCAGCTCGAGGCTATAATCAACAATGGCGGTATATAATCGGCTCCAGATCACGTGGCCGCTTGTTCTGTCTGCGAGTTGAGGTGGTGAACGCTGCTGGTTTGTCTTGTTGTTGTTGTTGTTTTTTTCGGCGACTTCTATCGCGACTGGTGAAAAACGAACGCGTACTTCATAGGTCATAAACGTCCGGGGTTCGTTCTAAGCGGTATTTGCGCAAGTACAAAAATTGTTGCATCCCACCTTCAAGGATGGACCGGAATGAGTCCCACGAGAGAACGTAAGTGAACGGACAGGCAGAAAATCGTAAATTTATGGTCTTGTTTCAGACGATAACGTGAAAGGCCTATTGATTTGTGGGAAACCGCTCCTCGGTCATAAAGCTTTTTTATTATCACGCCAAAACCGCCACCCCCTAAAATATGAAATTTAGGCAAAAAGGTAATAAAAATCTACGTTCATAAAAAAAAAATAAGAGCGAGTACGGGGTATTTAAAAAAAAAAACACATAAAAACGGGCAAAAAAAAAGAACGAGTACAAAATTAGAGACCAGAAACAATAGACATCTTAGTAGAAAAACCCAGAGACAAGGAGCAAAGAACAACACTGTCTCAGATGTGATCTCAGATGTCAACAACACCGCCTCAGATTTGAGACGCTGTTGTTCTTGTCTCTTTTGCTCCGTGTCTCTGGGTTATTCTATGATTCATCTCCAGCTCGCCTGCGTCTTTACTCTAATTTCTTTACCACAATAGACCATCGCGCAATCCCAGAAATGCAGGTGATCATAGAATATGAAACCGCGGGTGTCTTTGCTGCATCTCCCCATACTCTCGGCCCTAATCGTTATAACCGGCAGCTCAGGTTTTCCTTCTTTTTTTTTTTTTTTTTTCACCAAACACGATCCGAAACTAGCTCCGTCAATATCAGCCGAGGTTGCACTCTGCCAACAAAAGACAATCTGCAGACTGGGGCGTGTTTCTTCCTCGTTCACACCAGTCATACAAACACTGTCTGCATATATAAGTTGAAAGCATGTGTGAAGGGGACATGCTTGAAACATGCCGGAGGCGAGGTAATTCCCTCATCGTGTCTGAAGCGAACACCGCGTTGTTTGCAAGCTGCGAATGCGGCTTTAGTGTCACGCAACTATACACGTATTTGGAATAAAGTAATATACATTAAGGTCCCGGTTATACGATATCACCTCGGGAATATAAAACTTCAAAAAAGGTGTCGCCGGAAGAAACCCCCACGATATGAGCGCACCATATACGATTTTGTAACTCGAAACCGCGTTCGTGCCGAACGATCGGCCCAGCTTCTTGTTCATGCACGCGGAACAGACGCGTCTTCTGGCGAAGGTACATTGTCGCGGAAACAATAGGTTCCTTCTCCGTTCATGACGATTCTGATATTGGCGAACAACTGTTTATTGAGGGAATATAGACGAGTTACTCTTTTGCAACAGATAAGGACAGCTGGTCAATAAACGTTAAGGGAGAAATACTCCTATCTCTGACCACTTCCCGGGTCGTCCTCCTCGACCACAGCTTCAGCGGGTGCCCCGACCACAGCCGAACTCGACAAACAAGGATCCCCACAAAGGCGGGCGAGCCGAACTCCTCCACAGCCGTAAGGGGTCACAAGTTTGCGAGCTAGCGGGCGGAAGACTCCACAGTCGAATGGGGGTCGGACGTGCAGGTTGGCCTCCAGGAACAGAGGGATGTTCATGGCATGGTATCCGGGAGCCTTCTGCGGGCCTTTGGTGGCGGCTTATATTGAGTTTAGCTGCATTCTGGGGCCACTTTGGCAACCAATCAAGGAAGGTTTTCTTGGAGCCAATCAAAAGGCTCGAAGCCAAAAGCAAATATGAACATCCCAAGAATAAGCGCATACACAAGAGAGAACACATTCCGAACAATGCTCACAAGAGCAGCCGCAAACAATACAAAGTACATTCGTAGACACAGAAGTTATACACGGAGCAAAACCACCTCCGAAGTGGAAATCCCAAAAGCAGCCATGCACAAGACAAAACATCTCCGACGCGGGGTTCTAAAAACGAAGTGTAGATCTACAGCGTTCTCGTTCGCCCCCATTTCGGGCCTCTCGACTCCGGCCGAAATCATGAGCCGTGCCGTGGCGACGAGCAAATCCTCGGTGAAGGTAAAAATATATAAAGCTAGACTAAACACTCGCGCGAGCAAAACGTCGCGACAATACAAGGCGTCAGTTTCAATAGACGTTGAATGTCAAACCGCAGCTGTCCTCCGCGTTGAAAAACAAGGCCAGAAGTTCGCTTATGCAAAATAATGAAGCCCGGTTCACACATTTGCGTTTTGAGTGTGTTCGACAACGCTGCAACCGCTTGGAAGCGCTTACGACGAGACAAACGCACACTGCCGCCATCCATCGCGGTAGTCTTCCGATCTGCGTTTATTTTACGCGTCATTTTTTTCCAGTGTGCTAAAAGTAATTGTAACTTTCCTTTTACACGTTTGTTTTATTTATGGCTTTCTTCGACGACATTAAAGCGTATTAGTCGTGAATGTGTGATCATTAAAGGGACGCCTGGACTCCCATAAAACGTGGTTAAGTGTCTGAAGAGGACACGAATGCCACAAAATAAACTTGTTCCCGAACAAAACAATTTAGCGAAATATTTACGTCGCGAGACACATTTATAACGTTTGAAAGCGATTCCGAAATATATGGGACTTTTTCGGACGTCCACCCCGAAATAAAACTATGCTTCGGTATCGCTCAAATGAGTGTCGCAAATTAAATATTGCGATATTTTTTATTAATTTTATGGCAAGGTTTTTTTTAATTTATTTATGCCCAAAAATTAATTTTTTGGGAAGTTCGGTGTGCCCTTAAGTTATCAAAACAAAAGGTACACGCAAATACAAGGAAAGACGAGAAAGACAATGGGTGACACAGCTGCTAACCCCGACAACTCACATATATGTAAAAAAAAAAAGAAGAAAAAAAGAGAAAACACCGGACGATGCAAACTTTTGAAATTATTAAATACTGGTTTAAAGCCCTAATTTTGAGTGAAAAAAAAAAAAAAAAAGATCGATGTTTAGGTGGCGAGAGAGTCCTCAGCTATTAACATTAGGACTTCGGCGAATGGAAAGGTAGAAAGTGGGAGAGAATGGGAGAGATAGAGGCGGGTGGGGGCTGCTATGGGGGAACACCTTGTATCCATGCTGGCTGGTATTACACCATTGCATCGTACTGCATGCATAAATTGGTCATCGTGATTCCGCAGAAAAGACCAACCGCCTCGTAAATGAGGTGGTCGCACACCCGTCAGAAATGAACAAACGCCGAAGTAACCTTGAGTTACACTGGAAAATAGTTTTCTCAAAACCAGGTGCATTTCCTCACCTGCCGCGAGCCGAACTACCCTAATGGGAGCGAAAGCCCAAATCACGACCATGCAGCCCAGCGCAGCACTACGTGTTTCCACCGTGATATGCCAATGCACAGCTGCCTCCGCTCGTTACCAATAAGGTCTACATTGAACCGGCCAAACATTAAGAAAATAAAAAAAGAAGAAGCTAGGCGTGTTAGCATCACCCTGCACGCGAATAAATTAATACCGTTCCCCGAAGGACGAGGAAATGAGAGCGCTTCGGGACTCGCCCTATATGACTTCTTTATTTGTTGTAAGGTTTTTGTTCGTAGTTCTTTCGCGCGCTTTGCTGTAGCCAAGGAAGGGGTAAGGCCTAACGCCGGGATGTGCGCGTGATATATATACCCGGCCATAAATATTGCCGCACTGATCACGAGCGTGCTGCTCCGGACGCGAGAGCACGCGCACCCGTATTTCTTTCCTTTGCACGCGGCAGTTCGGAAAGATTGTCCGGCTTCACCCTCACAGGGAGCCTATAGACGTTTTCTGTTTCCTGTCGTTTTCAGTCACGTGGGTTTCGTATCTGGAATGCGAAACGAAAGAATAATAAAACATTTCAACCTGGAAAATGCGATAAAATATAGGTGCAGCAAAACAAAAATAAATGACAATCACGCACTCTTCGTAAACACCTTCCAGCGGCGTGAAGAGATCAAAACGGTGTTTTACCGCATACCAGAAGTGACAACATTCAAGACGGCTGCGCCCTTGTGGAAAAGGTGTATGGAGTTTAAGAGAGGGAGCAACTCGAACAACGCGGAGAGCGTCTTCAATGTGATGCCGGACGCCTCCTACGCCGGTTGGCCTCAAGTGCGCATGCGTAGCGCACGGCGAAAAGGAAAGCAGGCGGAGAGGCGGAAACACTTGCAGACGATCGACGCTTTCGTCATCTGCTCGTAGCTCGCATTGCAAACGTATAAACCACAGGGCCCCGATTGAGCGGATGGAAACGCTCCGTAATCGAGGAACACGAGACCGCACCCACGACGCGTACACGCGCCTATGGCTCGAAGAGAGGAAGACATCCACCTGAATCGTCGGACAGGTCGAGACTGGTCAGCGGGTGGGTGAAGCGGATGCGGCAGGTCGGCTGTTCAACTGCGAGGGAAAAGTTACGATGACAGAGAGAACGAGACTTTGAATGTCACGTTTAACAAAGACCAGGAACACCTCTTCCGCTGGTGTGCTTAGGAAACATTAAAACTTCAAAGCCATAATATGCTAAACAAATACACTATGCTTTCACAAATAACTTCATTAACGTTTTTTCATATTTTTTTTTTTTTTTTTTTTTTTTAGTGGGGAGACGTTGTTGTGTCTCCTCTGCTAGAAGTATCGCGTTCTACTAAATGTAACCGCTTGCAGAAGTGTCGCCCGCTTGCCAACACAACCCGCGCCGAAAGGAAAAACGGGACACGAACCTTGCTATTCCGAAAAGTGCGCTCAATTATCCCGAGGAGTCTCGGCAAAGGAAGACGCGTTAAGAAATGCATGGTTACACTTAAATACTCAAACGTCAATATCAACTTTTTTTTTTCATTATTATTGTGTTGAAAAGAAAATAGTTGGAAACGAGGGCACAATGTGAATAACAAAACTTGGGAACAGGAGAGGTGAAAAAATTTTTCGCTATTTTAACTCACTCCTGTCGGCGTTTCGCTGAACATGCATCTTTTGCACTACTGCTGTCAATCAATTTTCAAAGAACTAACGATGAAAAAAGTGATTGAAAATTGAAGAAATACATGATTGTAGGGGCCAATGAGACGATATTTTGTGCCCTTCGTCTTGCGCTTATCTGAATGAGCCCCGTCTTCGTTTCTTTTTATGGTACGACCATTCATGACCAACTCACTCGCACGCAGATTTGTACACGCACTGATCTACAAGTAGCCGATAACTTGTAATTAATTCCATTTTATTGTAACTTCTAAACGCTTCAATTACTTTTTTTATTTTTCCTGCGGTAACGCTCGCTGTAATTTAATTACAATTTTTCTGTAATCAATTACAAGTAACCAATTATATGATTCCGAAAAAAAGCTAAAATTGTTTAGTTTCTTTACATAAAAAATCGCTCTGTACCCCCCTCCCCCCCCCCCCCCCTTCCCGCCACTCGTCTATGTTGCACCGACGATGGACACTTTCTTTTACCCCTAAACAACTAAACAAAAATACCAAGATATACCAGAAGGATTAGAATGTTAACGCGCTCAGCGGCGTTTTGACTGTCGAGAATGAATCATATCTTGTGTACGGGTTGGTACAATCCGGGTTTGCCGCGGCAAAGACGACTGTGTTCTGCACTGACCTCACCTACCCACAACAAAGACCCCCCTCCCCCGTTCCATCTCGAAAAAGTTCACCAGAGCGTGCTTGTATAGAACGTACCGTATTTTCCACGCCCTTCCGCACCCGGCGCTTTTACTCGACAGGAAAGTCTTCTCACACACGGCACACATTGAATGATGTCTGCTTTCTTAGCTCACAAAGAAGTTTGTATTATACATGCATCATCATTAACATACGGTTTCATTCACAAATTACGTCACCCCTCGCCACAATGAACGATCTTGAAAAACAAAATTCCTGAATAGTTCGCACGCGTAGATAGTCGGCACAGCCAGAAATTTCAACCTCGGACTATAGCCCGGAGAATACGGTGCTAAGAACAGAAACTTTTCTTATTTACCTTCCTGTTTCGTTAAAAAAGTAAGAAAAAAGAAACGTGAAAAGTAATCAATTACTTTTGTGTTGCGGTAATTGATTAGTGCAACCAGTTACATTATTCAATAAAGTAATTGTAAACGTAATCGGTTACTTTTTTCTCCGTAAAGCAAGACTGCAAGTACCGGTGAAACAAGTATCCCTCGATTTAAGAACGCCTCGCTCGCCGTTGAAGAAAACTCTTTATGCTTTTCGGGGAGGGATGTGCGTGGGGTCAGTGATCTTCGGAACCAGCGGGACTCCCTCCCCGACTCCAACACTCCCACGGACGGCAGGGAGCCGAGAGGGACGTCAGTGTTATCGGACGCATCTAGCGGTCTCATTCTCGACAACAGGGCAGCGCTGACGAGAATAGTAGAATGCATGGAGGCGTCCACATGAGACGACGATACGCGATTATGGCAGCAGTGCTGTTAGATGCGGAAGACGACGAACTGACTCACGTTAAAAAGAAAGGTGCTCCTTGAATGGGCGGATGCAACACAAAGAGTATGACAGTCCAAAACCAGCGGTATCAGGAGCAACACGACGATGGCATTGACGATTATCTAAGACTCCTTCGGGAGCCTCGGATTACATGCGCAACAGCGAAAGCCACGACAAATTAGCCGATCTCGCGGCCACCGCCGGCATCTCGCTGAGCAAAATCTGTAAAGTTGCCAGACACGCGAACAAAATACCGCCAATTGCAAAGAGATCCCCACTCAAAGGCGAGAAGCGTTTGTGCAGCCCGAGCAAAAGCTCCGCCATCCCTCCGCGATGTCTACGTAAGCGCGGCTCCGCGCAAAAAAGCGTGACGTTGTTACCACGTGAACGTGATGCGCATCCCTGGGAGCAAGGGGCGGGATTTGTCCCCCGTGTGAATACGCCTTTAAAAGCGGCACAAACGGCGGCAGTGCTAAAAAGAGCACGCCGAATCAATCCGCCGACACTTTGCAGACGAACTCAAGCGCACTGAAACTGCAGTTGTTTGATTCTGCTTTCGGCACCTCACTCCAACTGCGTGAAGCAAATGCCCGGATGAAATTGTCGCGAGCGTTTACGCACAAAGTCGAAATGCTAACGGTGCTAACAACAGGGCACGTCTTCCTTATCCCGCACTGTCGGTGTTTCCGAAAATAGCGGGTCTCCGCGGCGGCGCCGAAAGCCGCTCGAAGCCGAGGCCGAAAGCAAACCGATTTGCCGATCCTCGCGCCAGAAAATTGCTCGGTCCAAGCAAGCGGAAAGCTGCAGCTCCGAAGCGAGGCGGCTCCGTGTCCTGCCAGAGTCCCAGGAGCAGGACCGCCTCGCCGGCGAACACCGCAGCGGAGCGTGCCCTGCGCCGGAGCAAAACCAGCGGGGACGGCAGTTTGGCAACGGCGGCGTCGGGCCCCGCTGCATGCTTGACGGGACTTATTCCTCTCAATAGCTGCAATTTGCACTTCAACCTCGCTCGACCGTCCGCGTGCGCCGCGCCAGGTTGTTTCTCCGTTCGCCGCTGCTCAGAATGGACGGAATTGTTTTTCACTCGCAAGCATCCCCGTTATACCTCAGAGGGCACACCGCTCTACCGAGCAAGGCCGAGAAGAGTTCGTCCTGTGTGCAAGCGCCGCGTTTCAAGAACCACGGCAGCGTCAGATAAAAAAAGCGCCTGTTCTCGGTTACAAAACCAACACAGGAACCGACGACGCCGTACGTCGTATCCGAAAATGCACATTCATCGCGATTATTTTTTCTTGCTATTTGCATTGGTATTAGCGAGTAAGATCCGCTCAAACAGAGGTAGCCGCGTTCATCGACTGTTAGCTCGAAATGTCTTCTGTGGACAACCCCTCGAACGATGTCCGCACCCCCTGGAACAGCGACGGCAGATCCTTTGTTCTGGAAACCAAGATGACGCTCGATTATATAATTTGTTTCAATTTACGATGTACCAGAACAGAAAGCCGCCGACTCCTTGGGTTCGACCCTAGGCTCGGAGCGAGAAATCACGTGCCACGAGCTGGAGCGATGAATTGCCTTACCATGGCTCCTAACGCCCTTCGTGGTACATCAAACGGCGAAACGGGCGGACGCTGCTTTCCTGACTTCTGCGTCACCGACAAAGTGGTCTCAACAGACGACGGAAGCATTCTTTTAAGCAGGCTGTAAACCGTCAACGCCGCGCAGCCCATTGCGCACAAGATTTCATGTATAGCGAATTAAATCATTATTTTTCTCCCTCTGTATCTCTCAATTATATAAAGCTCGGCGAAATGCTTGTTAGAGGTGGTGTGGAAAGAAAATACCAAGAGGTAAAGCTTGATTATTAATTTGTTACTCTAATACTGACCTCGAAATTACCGAGCGTATGGGAGAAAAAACAAACCTTTTTTCGCCTCAAAATTGCACTACGCATCACCATCCGCTCAGATGTAGCTTTAGCGGGTGGGACCACATGTGTTTCGGAGCTTTTAACTTATTAGCGATCTTCGGAAATTTTCAATGGGAAAATGGCGGCCGACGAAACACGCGAATGCATACAGATAAATGGTTTGTGCTACCGAGAACGAGCTCAACTTTTTTTTTTTTAATTAGATAAAGGTAAGTTTTAAGACTTTGACATCTGGTCCCAACCGCTAGCACAAGGTTTGGCCGTAAACGCTTCGGCAACGTGTATAACAATTATTGCTGCGACAAAAAAAAAAAAAAAAAAAAAAAAAAAAAAAAAAAAAAAAAAAAACGTGGTTTTATACTTTCTTAAACACTCAATGCTACTTTCTTCTGTTAGAACAGGCATAAAAGATCGTCATGAAAGCAGGCAGCCAAGTGAGCTGTCGACGAAGTTCCTCCGGCCGAGCGGTGCGCTCCACCCAACGCAAACGGCCAAAGCGGGCGCGCAGTCTCTTCGCGCGTCGGGGTCCCGTCGGAAGGCTCGTCGAAGCTGTCAGTCGGGCATCCGACCGCCAGTAGGTCCCGGTGCGGCCGCTCCCGGGGCCACAGGAGCGGACGCCGCTCCCTTCGCCAGCTGTCCGGGCGAACTCACGATCTCCCGATCGCGCACGGGCTACTGACGCGCAATTAGGGTCTCTGCGCTGTTCTCTCGCTAGGAAGGCCGCTGCGCCGCTCCCTCGTGCGTACAATTAACCGTCGCTGCTGCGAGCCGTCCGACATGCAGATACGCCGAGCACGGGAGACCGTATAAGCTCCTCCAGGGCACGAACTTTGGAGGGCCGGGAGTAAGTTGCCGCGAACGTTCAGGTGAGCTTGCAATCGACGGCGTTTCCTGGGGGGATTTCCAAAGCTGCGATCATTTTCTTGTATTTCGTGAGTCTGGAACCTGATGTTCGACTCGGAAAGCGAAGTGTGATGGGCTAAACACCGCTTTGAAGGCAATGTTTTATATGCTGTGACGCTCCCTTCGATACGTAATTTCACAAAATGTTGGAAGGGAGAATAAAAAATTAAAAAAAGGGCTCGTTACTTTTTATATTTGTTCATCCCTCAGCCTCAAGTGTTTAAAATGAACATCCACGACATCGTGTGTTTAGGTATTTATTGGTTAGTTTTGATGATGCGTCACTGTTATTCTCTTCGATTTGTAGGACGACGACGAAGACGAGCACTTAGCCTCCTTTTTAGACAGTGGGAATACTCACACACACGCTATGAAAAAAAAATGTAGTACGCACCTAAAAACAAAGGGCTCACAAAAAAAAAAAAAAACAGAAAAAAAAAACGTCAGCCTAGATATATACATTTATGAATAAAAAAAAACCTCGCCTTTAACGGAAGTGCGTTTTAAAGGTCTCCAACCCGCGTCCCGCTCACGACCCCGAGTGTACAGAGTTCCACGCTAGAACCCACCTAAACTGAACAGCCAGGTATCGACCCCTCAGCGTGGCCGCAGCGGCCCGTCCCCAGCGCAACCGGGATAAGGGAGCGCCTCGGGCGTCAGTTCTCCCCTCGGGCGCCATCTCCGGCCCGAGACGCCATGGCCGCCGTTGTGGCGGTTCATGCACCGCGGACGACGTGCGAGTACAACCGGAACACCGATCTGGAAGCCGAATCGGCGCGGCACCCAGAAACCGGTGGCGGGGGGAAAAACAGGTAGGGAGGGCGTACGAGAACGCGGGCGGGCAGAGGCGACAACGTCGGCGTCCGGATTGCGTCGAGGGAACGGCAGAGCCCCGTGCCAGGCCAAGGCTCGCGCGATTAAGAGGCAAAGAGTCGACCTTGCGTATTCAAGGTGCACCCCGGCCAAACAAGTGGTCGGACAGGTATATAAATAATGCGGCTCGTACGACGACGTGCAGCCGCTGCAACCGATGGCCGAGGAGCCTGCCGCAAGCGCCGCCGGCAATTAGGGCCGCGCATGGACGCCCGAGAGCCGCATGCCAAGCGACGACGGGACCGCGCGCTCCCGTCGCCGGGGTGCCGCTCACCGGCGACGTCCAATGCGCGCGACGAGGACGGAGTCCCTTCGGCAGAGTGCCCTCCCCTCGAACGCGACGCTGCCTAAATCCAAGGGCACGGCGATACTTGTCGCGCTTTCCTCGAGAAACGCGGCGGCGCTCTAGGAATGCATTCAGGTGTAAATTGCACCATTTGATAGTCGCACGAGAGCGGCTATTAGCCGGATTAGTCTGTATGCTAGTCCGAAAGCGCCTTTTCAAAGTCTCTGCGGGGAGTGCACGATTCGAAGGCCTCGAAGAGCGGCGCTCGAAGGCTCGATGATACGTCTCGGGCGGGGTGGAACCAGCTGGGCTCGTGGGACATTCCGCGCGTCTACGCGGCGACCATATCTCAATCACTGCCGCTCTCGTCTTCTTAAAAGCGTCGCGATTCCAGGCGATCCTGAGATGATTAGCACCGAGACAGACACATCGCGATGTGGGGCAGCGAAGGGACGCCGCCGTACGAAGCGCCTGAGGTGGCAACGTCAGCGCGACATGCCGAGATGCTAAACATGTTAACCAGAGGCAAGGCATAGACCTGCACGACGTAACGAAAGCCTTCAACCGCATAATGTGGCCCAATCGAATACGATTACGTAAACCATAGGTCGCAAACACACGGCCGGCAGGCAACTAACTGGCTACGAGTCTCAGTTTTTATACCTCAAGCGCTAGAAATGGCATGCGCGCCATACCTCATCTCGCCGATTCATTTTCACTCGAAAAGTAGCTCTGTTTTTTTAACGTATTCACATAGTTTATACTTATCAGTGTTCATTTGCCCTCCGTTCATTTCGCATTATGTTTCGCTTTCCAGTTTTTTGTAATGTACGTCAATTTCGCTGCCAGTCTTCAAGCGCGAGCTGTTCGTTGAAGGAAGCATCTCGGCAGCGGGAACTCTCAATCAGCGGGAACACAGCCAAAGATAAAGCTACGAGATGGGGATTCTCGCCTTCAGAAATGTCACCATTAAAAGCCAAATATTTGTTCAGAGTGTTGAAATAAAAATCGTCTGAAAAGCAAGGACTATCAAATAAACTAAGTTTTTTTAGTTTTGTTAGAGACATATGCGGAGCTTGGTTGATTCCTGAGTGAATCGAGCAACGGGAACGACAGTGTATGTGCTCTCTTGATGTATTAAAAATGACAGCACGTTTGCGGTGCCGTGTAATCTTAAGTCTTGTATCACATCAGGTCAGGGCCCAAAGTAGTCATTTAAGCAAATCAAATTTAAAGACGTCGCTGACAAACCCGTGAGTTTACAAAAACCGTAGACACAAGGTCTCTTTTCTTTAAAATAATTTACCCCCCCCCCCCCCTTTCCCCCGTTTTACGTTGGCCCACGACCTTTCCGGTGAGGGTTAATTGTCTGGCCCCCAAACTCATATGGGTTTGAAACCACTGACCAATACAATAGGAAAATTCACTAGTTCCAAAGATTAAAAACCAACTTTGCTTCTTTTTCAGGGACGACGGTGACGGTTGAGGATCAGCTTCCCCCCCTTCTGAGAACGGGTACGACCGTTGAATCGCGGCAGTTTCTTCTACTTCTAAGAGGTTGCCTTTTTCTTTCGTCTATATTTCACCTATTTCTGACCTATATTGATCGACGCTTAGCAGTTGTCAAGTATAGAGCGGTGACCAAATATGCAGTCTTGCTTACGTGGTTTACTGTATACGAGTTTGGTGGGTTACGCGCGATGTAAGGATCTATTGTTGTTGCTGCTGCTGTTTTGCAATGATTAGGTGTGAAATGCGCGCCTGTAAATGCCTCTCACAAAGGGGAAACGACTCGTACGGGTGTAGCCTGTCTAGCACGCAACGGGACGTAACGGGGACTTACAAGAAAAGCATGTCGTAACCGGCAGTCATAACCCAAAATGACCACCGACAGAGGAACGGTTTGGAACAATTTCTCCCCTCTGTATACACTCCCGAAGACACCAACAGGTTTTGACGAAACTTTACGTCACTGACTCATAATTAGGTAACAAAGAGCAGAAAATGTCTCAATCCGACGTTGGCGTTATGGGCCAACGTCGGATTGCTTTCGAGCCAAGTGGGATGATGACGTCAAGAGGCTCTCGGGGTAACGCGGCTAGAGTGCATTTGCCTAATGGCTGCTGGAAGAAGCCAGCGAGGAAGGAATCTGAGGGATTTTAATTAGATCGAGGAGAATGCTCGAGCAGGTGCGACTCGAAGACGCGGCCTTGAGACGCACTCCAGTGGCGCGCGAGTCAGTGAACAACAACAATAAACGAGACCAACGAAAAAAAGAAAAAAAAAAAAAGAAAAGTCTCGAGAGTTTGTTTTTAAGTTAAATTACTGTAGCTGATTGAATACAATGCAGTGACGTAGCAGCGTCAACGTTTCTGAATCTGGCATTTGACCGGCAGTTGCGAGCTGAGCGTGTTCGCACAAGTCGAATTGTTGACTTAATTATATTTAAAACAACTAGCCCAATGAAAGAAAGTGCGCTTTAGGTAAATAAAAAAAGTAATACGATCGTGTCATAGCTTCTTAAACCTATTTCTGCGATAGATCAACGCTGTACGAAAGCTAAAGAAAAACCCGCCGACCAAAACAAGCAGAGCATCGTGGATATTTGGGGACGGCCAGCGTATGCTACAATTTTCGTCAGCCGCGCAGAAGTACCGAGTAAAGTAGAGTTCAGGATTCGTCGACGGTTCGGAGACTGCCACGTGCTCCGATAACGTCTTGAGTCTCCAAATCGAAGCCTCGAGACACGCGGTCCGGTCTCTCCAGTCGATCACCGTGCTCCGGTCCCACGCCACGAGGACGCCTCCCGAGCGGTCGGAGCACGTGCGGACGGCCGTACGCGCGAGCAGTCAGCGCGCCCCCGTCCCCACCGGCGCGCGCAGGCCCCAAGCGCGGGCCGTTTGAACGTGGCGCCGGCGGGAGCCGGGACGTCCCGCGGCCCAGCGCGGTCCCAGGGTGCCCGCTCACCTGTTCCAGAGTCGTATCCGACACGCAGCATGGGCAGGGGCGCGCGGGAAGCCGCTCTCTCCAGTCCCTCCCGGGTCGTAATCCTGGGCGGCGCGCACACTCCTGCGTCCCGCGCACGCACAGCACACACACACACCGAGACGCGGGCACTGGGCACTAGACGGGCCCCGGCGGTCGCCGCCCTGCCATGGGGGCCGCGAGTCACAGCGCCTCGGAAGAAGAACACGCGGTGGCGAAGACGTGTCCGGCGAGCAGTTGTCGGCAAACGAGCGGGGCAAGCGGCCGTGAAGCACCAACAGGCCGGCCGAGCGGGCGCGCGGCGACTAACGAGAAGACGGCGAGGGAGAGCGACGCCGACGAGGAGCGGCGGCGGGGAGGGCGCGTTACCTGCTCAACCTGACCCGACCAATTAATCCGGGGGCCTCCTCGCTCCCTCGCCCTCCTCCTCGAGAACTGCTCCCGAGGCTCCCGCGGCATCCAGCGAGCGGCAAGCTCGAGGACAGCCCCGCTGCCGTCGGCTTCCGGAGCGGCACCGGTTCCCCCGGCAGCGGAGCTCCGAAGCTCGGGAGCTGCAGCGGAGAGATGTGCACGACGGCCGCCGCAGCGAGCTGCACACGTCCACCCTCATAAACTGGGACTGGGCACAAAACTGGCCGGAGTTTGAGCGTCTCCCAGCCAGCCTTGAGCAGTAACTGGTTACAAGTAACGCGTCAGTGGCAACCAGTTACTTTTTCCAGTAAGTTTTAACCCTAAAGCGTTACTGTTTTAGTGGATATAACTTGTGACTATCACTGGGTTATTATTATTTTTTTTTTTAAATAACTGTAAAGAGAGCAACGTTGTTACAGTTACTTTAAAGATTTCGGCGCAAAAAGATGTCAAACACGACCACCCGATCGTCTCGACTCGTGAGAGACAACACCGCGAAATAGGATGCAAAAACTGTCTAAAAAAAAAATTAGAATTTTAGCTTTTTTGTTTGGTCAAGCTGGTCCCACCAACTAAGGTGGGGCTACTGGAATGGTCGTGTTCCTACCCGTGTGTGTGTCGCCTACAGCGCGCGGAGATGGAACAAAGCGCGGTATTTGTAAAGCGTTTCTCTTCTCCTCGTCCGACGGAAAAAAAGCAAATCCCTTTCGCAAAGGTTTTTTTTTTTTTCTTTTTTTATTGTAGTTTGAACATCCCCGGTTTACGGCTCAGCTGATTTTCAAAACCAAGTATGTTCGCCGCTATACATATGTTTCGCTCTCATTTGAATCGTCCAACTCCCACGTGCACTTTTGCGGGTCTCGACTTCCGGCCCATGTGCCCCGCTCCATCCGCCTTTCTTTTTCCCAAACCACTTGCCAGCCTCTTTTTTGTCCACTCATTTCTAATTTCTCTGTTTCCCCAGCTTCATTACTTGAGAAAGAGCATTCGGCGAAACGTCTTCTAGGGAGCCCTGGTCTTTGTGCGTTTTCTAGAAATGGCAATATCCCCTTAGCCAGCACCAGGGACAATCGACATGAGTCGCTTTCTAGATGTCTGCGTCGTGGGTTCTCCAGTCGGTCTGCGTTGCGGTGAAGAGATGAAGGAGTGCAAACGTTTGATCTCACTATGTACTGGCGAAGGAAATATTGTCCAGCTAGATCGCAACAGCCAGTTGGAATTCTATATGAAGCGACCGTTCGTAAACCTCGATAAGTGCTTCCTTTAAGGCTGGTTCACGCACTTGCGTGAGTTCGACCGAGTGCGACTGCAACAGCCTGCGATGCACGGGTTGCTACTGCAACCTCTGCGTCAGTTCAAACAAAACGGGGCAAAAACCGGTTTTGTCGGAGCCGACGCAGCAGAATTGCACTGGGTCGGACTCGACGCAAGTGTGTGAATCGCCCTTTACGCCGTCTTCTGGTGTCCAGCGCGGGCTTGAGGGTGCAGTATTGATGCAACAATGATCTTCAATTTTTTGAGACAAGCTCCGTGTTTCATGAAAGATTGCGCACACGAGTAGAAAACAACGATGGCAAGCTAACACTTTTTTTACTTCACATTTGTAAGATTTTTGTTGCTTCCGTTTCATTTCTCCCCACTGAAAAAATTCTAAGTTATGCTTGGATTGATTGGAAACTCGGACCGTGTTTGATTATACCCGAGCGTATACCCATCAGAGGAATACGCGTCTATCCTTATGGTGGTCGCGCTCTTTTTCGTGTTCTTTTATCGGTCCTTGATCATCAGCTGGCATCAGCTGGCTTACCATTGTGAATAATCTAAATCGGTCGTAATTTTGTCAAATGAAAAAAAAAAATGTAAACGCTTCATAGACGTCTAGCAAGGCAGTGAATTTATACGAGTACTGTTCTAAATTTTGATTGGAACCAGGAATCTATTTGCAGTAGAAATTTGAATAGAACGGATCAAACAAGCGAAGACTGACTCTCGGCAAAAGCTCAGTGTCTAAAAAAAAACAAGATCTATAAACGTGAAGAAACATATTGCTTATAAAAGATCTACACTGCTGTAAAGACAGATTTACGGAGGTACCTTTTAAATGTTTTAATCATTTCTGTAATATAACGAAAAAGTAAAGGCGATGCTTTTTGGTAAAAACTGTAGCTGTAACAAGTTACCCTTTTAATTTTGTAACTGTAATTGCAACAAGTCGTGGTTTCAATACTATAACTGTAAATGAATTCCTTTTTTTCTCCTGGATAGCTGTAACTTTAACGCAGTTACTTTTTAGCAGTAACGATGCCCATTCCTGCTCCTAAACCGGACGGAATGACACGAGATAATGTGTAAAACTCGGGCGAGGACGTGTACAAACTACAAAGTCCCCGCGAAGCAATCTGCAGAACCGACAATATTACAAAAAACCCGTGCAACTCAGCGTTCATGCCCCAGCGCAGGCACGTAGCCAGGGGGGAGGCCCATGGGGCCCAACTCCCCCCCCCCCCCCTCCCCTCTCAAATCTTCCATTTTGCATGGGTCCTTCTCTCCCACCTCCCCCTCATAGAGCATTTTGTCATGAAAGCCCCCCCCCCCCCCCCCCCCCCCCCCCCCCCGAAACAAAATCCTGGCTACGTGCTTGCCCCAGCGTATACCGCACGGCTAGAGACTAAGACAAGTAATCTCCGGAACATATGGATAGGACGGAATGAAAGAACAAGAGCTCATTTGGCTGCAATCCGAGTACCACTGCGTCGGAAGAATAATGACGTTATTTGTGTTTTTCCTCGTCACGCGTGAGCTGGGCGAGGAGGAGCAACGCTCAGCTGTGAGCATTCAAAGATCCTCGGGGACAATCAGAAGGCACACGCAGCGACACGCTCGGCAGGAAAGAGAGGACCAAAACCCCTTAAGGCACCTCTTTAGCGCGCCTGCGAGCGAGCGCCTGGGTGCAGACGCGCGGGAGTGTACGCGTGTGCGTGTGTAATACTCGTGATTTCACACTGCTTGGTTATACAGGGTGATTCAAAGAGACGCCAGGCTCTTTAAATCGACCGCAAAATTCGGTTTCTTAACCTATCGCGCTACGACTTTGTGCAACGTTGCCCACAGATGGCGCTTTTTTTTTTTTTGTAAAATTTGCAAAGAGCGAACTTACCTGAGGAAAAAGTAAAGAAAGAAAAAGGCTTAGCTCCTATGGAAACGCAGCGACGCCACCGGTCTTCAAACAACAGGGTGCCGTTTCGCACGGGAAACAAGAGATGGCGCAACGAACGCCGCCAACGAACGAGCATACAGCGCCGAGAGCCGGCGTCTTTAGCAGACAATCTTTCGACGCAAAAGCGGCGCGCGTTCCGCAGGCGGCGACAGTCGCAGAAACAAAAACAGGCGCGGTAACAACAAGGAACTGCAGTTCCTTGTCTGCTAAAGACGCCGGCTCTCGGCGTCGTATGCTCGTTCGTTGGCGGCAGTTGGCGTCGCGACCGCTTGCGCCATCTCTTGTCTGCCGTGCGAAACGGCGCCGTGTTGTTTGAAGCCGGTGGCGTCGCTGCGTTTCCATAGGAGCTAAGCTTTTTTTCTTTCTTTACTTTTTCCTTGGGTAAGTTCGCTCTTTGCAAATTTCACACAAAAAAAAAGTGAACCATCTGTGGGCAACGCTGTACAAAGTCGTAGCGCGATAGGTTAAGAAACCGAATTTTGCGGTCGATTTAAAGAGGCTGGCGTCTCCTTGAATCACCCTGTATATACTAGCTCCAAGATGTCCGCTTGATTCTGACCGACTGCCGTCGCGGCTGTAAATATACTTCACACACAGGATAGGTTATGCCACTTACCACGCGCAAGGCGGTTCAAACGTAGCTTACCCGTGCCTGCTAAAAAAAAAAAATGAGAGGAGAGTTTTTAGATAGATAGATAGATGTGTTTAAAAACAAATAGGAGAGTTTAGAGCGGTTCTCTCGTTGATCCGTTCATCCAGCTACGCCTATGTAGATCAAACACAACAATGAATGTCAGCAGCAGCGTATTATTCGCTCGATCGGTTTCGCTCCCCCTCAAATCCAAAGCGCCTCGAGTTAGGCCGGCAGCGAGCAAGGGCAGCCAGCGATCCGTCGGCGGACGCACGACCTTCACACAGGGCTGCGGCCGGAGGGACGAGTCGTGGAACACGCTCGGCCAACGGGCTCGATTGTTCTTCGGCCGTAATTGCCCGGCCGCTTTTACATAAACGCGCCGGAGGCAGATCCTATCTCGCGCCAAGGGAAAAAACCCAGCCGAGAGAGACGGGCGCATCACGACCCGCGGAGGCGTGCGTATGTATACCTGCACACCCGCATATGCGCTCCCGGTCGAGACAGCAACGGACGGACCCGCACGCGTCCCCTCGACAAGGACGAGGTCACCAGACCGGGCACCGCGGCATTTGCATTCAAGTTCACGGAGGCCTCCGAAAATGACCGCGGGGCAGCACACTGCGCCGGCGCGATCATTACGTCGTTGACCGTTGCGCGAAACACGCGAGAGGCCATTCAAAAGATGTGAGGCTTCACGTAGTCCAGAGAGCCGAATAAGCAGAGCTATGTTCTAGTCGTTTCTTTTGGGCTGTGTGGCGCGCGGAACAATGTTCAATTAAGGCGAAGAGAAAGGTTTTGATTGGTGCACAGTTTGTTCGAACGTACAGAACTGTCTCTGAACATTCGGAAACGAACGTTCAGAGACCTTCTGAGATGCAAAAGAGGGCAATACGAATAATATGTAATGTAGCGAATGATCGCTCCACGAAATCTTTGTTTAAAAAGCTTGACACGTTAAAAATCACGAGTTACTATAGTTATAAGCTTTCGATGTCATATAAAAGATCATTAAACAACCCTGAGAGCGTTTTTAATTCAGTCTCAGGTTTGGAGTCGCGGGACACAACATACAGCACTCGTCATTCTCGACACTGGGCCGCACCGCGCTCCAGAACCAATTATGGCGACCAGAGACAGGTTTTTACTCTCCCAAGAATTTTAAACAACCTTGAAGCAAAGGGAGTTTTTGTGGCAAACACAAGCAAAAAGGAAATTCGTGGCCTATTTGAGCGATCCATTGAATAGGTGTTGTCATGCTTTGAAGGTATAGAAACAGTTGAATATGTATTTTTGAGAGTCAATGTGCATTGTTGAGTGCTCATTACTAAACTCTCCGAGCAAGCGTATGCAACTTTTAATTGTGTTTACCTTGTTCAAACCTTTGCGCTGTATATAAATGACACCCACTGTCCTGTATAAACACTTGATCATCTGTCTTTATATACGTTAAATTGTTCATTCACTCATATGCAGTCTTGGGTAAGTTACTTTTTAAAAGTGTTTCGTTACACTTACTTTCCGAACAATATATTTAAGTTACAGTTAGAGTTACTTAAAAATAAAAGTAACGCGTTGCAGTTACAGTTACTTCGGCAGAGCACCTTAGTTATTTTCAAGATACTCATATGTGAATGCAACTATGAAGACATGGATAAAAAACAAAATGAGCAAGATTTACATTTATTTAAGAATTTCTGGAAACTTAACCTTTCGAGATATATTTAATAACTCCATGTTATATTATTCACACATGTATTGAAGCAGCACTTGCTTCTGAAAGTTCTTGTCGCTTAGCTTTCCCCTATTAATGTTGAAATCGTCCCGCGCCTTGCTGACAAGACGTTCGACAGGTGCGCTGGAAGGAACGCTATATTTCTGCAGCGTTTTCATGATAACGTACAGGGGAAATATGGTCTGGCGAGATTAATGTAATTTAGCTTGAGCCAAGAACCTCACTGAACTCCAGCTCCACTTTTCTGACAATTATTAAGGGGTAAGAGAAATAATCTTGGATAGTCTGAATGTAAAGGCAACAATGCGACGTGTTTGGCTAGTTGGATCAGCGCCATCCTATCGTGTATGTTTCTTTACTCTTGTCCAAGTTTTTTTTGTAGCTGTAATTCTTCTCAAGATGAATGCCAAGGATTTTACGCTAGCGTACTTACACAAGACTGACTTGAAGCCACTGGGCCAGCAAACGAAACATTCTTTATTTCTTGTTTTAATTTTGCTTTTTGCTGTCAAAGGCCTAACTCCGTCTCTCCTTGTCTACAGGCTGAACGCCACTGTAGCCATCAAACGAGACTGGGTTCATTTTTACGAAAAGTAACTGTAACTTTGCCGTTACTGTTTAGTTACTTTTGCAAAAAAGTAATTAAGTTATCATTACAGATACTTTTTGAAAAAGTAACGAGTTACAGTTACAAGATAAAAGAAAAAGTAACGAGATATAGTAGCATCTCGATACTAATAACGCGATACTACCCAAGACTGCTCATATGTTGTATTTCTTCTGCGGATGTAAAAGGGAGGAGAGGGCTTCGTCAAGGAGCGACATGCTGCTTTTTTTCCCCTGCCTTCCCCTCTCACATGGAGAGGAAATAAAATTGATTTATTGATTGATTATTCGGGTAATTAGGCGCGTTCTTTTGATAACACGCAGTTGAAGTAGCGACTCCAAAACCGACGCCGCGTAGCGGCAACGCCTAGAAGCTCAGGAGAGGAGGTCGTTTTATTTCTGTCATATGCTATTGGTGCTTGGTTCCCGTAGGCAGAATAGAAACAAACATCATTTCCAGTAATTATTTTTATGCTTCCGCCGTGTCATTTCTATACGAACTGACTAGAAGAAGGTTTCTACCGTCGAAAAATCGCTTTGCTTTCATATGTAACACCGAGTTTACGCTGCAGTGAAAGAAATTTATGGAGGTCCGCGTGCTGAGCGACGAAAACGACCTCTTTTCGTCCGCCATTTTGCCTGACCAGCGCGCCCCCTATCGTTCCCTGGAGTCCCGAATAATCGGTGCTTTTGATATATTCTTGGATAAAGTTTACATTCACGATTAAAGCAAAAGCAATTATGAGCCGCTTATAAGCTATTTCTTCCATCGTAAAGTAACGAGAAGGAGGAATAAGAAGAAAGTGAACGCTCGCTATACAGACAGTCAAGTCAGCAAATTGAGAACATATGCGAAAATGCCAAGCCGTGAGATGATCCCGAGTCGTGAAGCGCAACAGTATACAGTAACTGTTGCAATTTCAGGTTAACCTTTGGTGTCGAATAAAAGAGCGATCCAATCAAACACTTTCTGAGCAGGAGTAATTCTTGTCCAAACTTTAAATCGATTATTGGACATGTAATACAAGGCGGCTTTTTTAATACCATGAGAACCAATGGCAAAAGTCTTTTGCCTGCGACACATGGCGTGATTAAAGAAAAAAAAATCTTGATATTCCTTTATTGATTTGACAGAGACGCACATCTCTTTACAAAAGTAGACGGCCAGTGGCCTAAGAACTCTGATTTACAACCCCGCGAGAAAAGAATAAAGATAATATAAAAAAAGAGAAGACGAAGAAAAAGAAAGGGGGCGCGGTACAGAGAGAGCGTACACAAGCATAGACATGTACAGATATATGATCATGAAAGGTTAGGAAAATGAGCATAAGTTCACTTCAGAGCATCTTGAACAACAGCGTCAGGCAGATGGGGAGTCAATGCGTTTGCGTGCCCGTAGAAGCACCTTGTGCAACTGAGAATCCGGGGACCTAAAACAGATCTTTTATCGTGTGCTAAATCCAAGTGTGTGTGTGTGTGTGTGTGTGTGTGTGTGTGTGTGTGTGTGTGTGTGTGTGTGTGTGTGTGTGTGTGTGTGCGTGTGTGTGTGTGTGTGTGTGTGTGTGTGTGCGTGCGTGCGTGCGTGCGTGCGCGTGTGTGTGTGTGCGTGCGTGCGTACGTGCATGCGTGCGTGCGTGCGTGTGCGTGTTTCTTCTAGTTTGTCGTACACGATAGACTGCAGAAAATATATGTGATGGTACAAAGGTGATTAACACGATTACCATAATGATAAGTCACCAGCCTAAAGCCCCTCTGTACAGGGTAGAGTCTTAATATACGAGAAACGATAATCAACGCGCACCAAGAAGCCCATCTTCGTGCGCCTTGATTATCGTTGCTCGTATATTTAACGCCCCCCCCCCCCCCCCCCCCTTTCCGCAGGAGTTCAACAATATAGGTGATTAGCGCTGGCACGCATAGTCCCCCTGTGCCAATATATGAAAGCAGCTCATTGGTCGGACCCGAGCAATACGTGAGCACATTTGGTTTCGCGATAATCAATAGCTCGACAAGCATTCCGGTACTGGCTCGTGGGCAATCGCTGCAATGACAATAATATCCGAAGCGCACCCTAACCATGTCTGGAAATCAGAGCGTGTCCTGTGCTTTCCCAACACCAGCGCGCGGCTATGATAAACATTGGCGGCGTATAATTTGCTCCAGATCACTTGCCCACTTGTTCTGGCAGCGAGTTGAGGGGAAAAACGTTTCTCGTTTTACGTTATATTTTTTCTACCACCCTTGCAGAAGGAAAAAAGTTAACGCGTCTTTCATAGGTTTTATACGTGCAGGGATTGATTCTAAGTGGTATTACGCTAAGTACAAAACTCGTTGGACCGCCCGTGCGCCTTCTATTTGAACTTCCAGTCAGTTTCGACAATGATCGAGATCAATATATCTGTGGCGAGCTAGACTTACTCGTAGATATGTACGTATTACCTCGGACACGGGCCTTTTGGAATATCTGCGCGCCATTCAGCAGACATTCGCAAACGAAGTTTCCCGACCAGAACACTCGTGTGCATATATACTTACCCGCAGAACAAGCACAAAACCAATCACTGTAATCATAAAAAAAACAAGTTTACGATGTTGCTGTGGTCACAATGTTTTATCTCACAGCAGCCTGGTGTCAAATCGGGCTTCATTTTCTCGGTGGAAACCTTTTTGTCTCGCCGTTCAACGGTCTCCCACCGTAGATTGTAGTGATCGGTGCTGTTCGACGGGTGGGAACTCGGAAGACGCATGGGCGCTTTGAAAATCAAAGATTTATTAAAATAAAGACGTAGCTATCAAGAAGGAGAGGGGAGAGAGAGAGAAAGAGAGAGAGGCGAATCTGCACACCTTCCGTGTGATCTTATGCTGATATATTTATTTCATTACAGCAAACAGATCCCCCGAAATCACGCGCCACACGAGAACAGTTCGGAGGTAAAAAGCCGCCTCGCAACCAATCTAAATTAACGGGATGACAGACTAGCAAGCAGGCGCGTCGATAAAAAGCTCCTCTTCGGAGAGAACCGCGTTTCGCGGAGAGCAAAACATACGGAGGCTTTCCTCTCGGTCCGAGCAACGGAGGATCGCTCGACGGCGGAGCGAATAACGGACTGAGGAGCCCCAAGAGGAAGAAATCGACGAGAAGTGGGGGAGGAGGGGGGGGGGGGGGGGGTGACGCCGCCCGCAATAAAGACGCGGTCATCTTCCTGATTGCACCCGAGCCCCTTTGTGCCTTCTTGGCCAATGTACCTTTCCTTTTTTTTTATCTATCTGATTGGCGCGCTTCGGTCCGAAGTAGAAGGCGAAAGGGGCTGAGCCGGCAGGAAGCCCTCGATTGCGGGTTTCCGCGGGGCCCAGCCTCATCCATCTATATACATCAGGGCCCCGACCGTGGGCCCCGCACACTCGAGCATCTCCATGACGCTGCCCGGCGAGACCCATTATTATGGATGAAAGCCGGCCTCGGCGCTGCTGCCGGCGCGCGACGTGCCCCGCGGGGCATCCCCTTGCCAACGAGGGCCCCCGCCACGCCGTACCAGAAAACGTCACGACGGGACTGCGTCGCCTCGGCTGCCAGATAACCGTCACGCTAATCGGCCCACCTGCTTCGTGCTGGCACGACGCTGTCGCAACGGTGCAGCTCATTCCGGCCATACTGCAGTTTCGGGTTGATTTGGGAAGAGATTGCGTGGAAGAACCAAATGTCCGTTTTAAGCCCTGTACGCGGGCACGCGGTATGTGTCAGCGCACGGAAATATCGGAACTTGACCAATACGAATCCTCACCATCTGCCGGACTACATAAACAGGGTGTCACAAAAGAAAATTTACACTGTCTTTTTTACCGCAAAAATAAACTAGGCATCGCCGAACGCTCATTCTTCGCCCAAAGGTAGAGCTAGAGGTCACAACCAGATGCCAAAGTTTCAGCCCGATCCGATAACTTAATCAAAAGTTATAAGTGATTATCTGAAAATTTCAATGGGAAAATGGCGGCCGACGGAGTTTTCAAACACATGGGGCTCTATGGCACCAGAAACCGAAAACGGGCAAAAATGGGCTCCATTTTCCCATTGAAATTTTGAGAAAATCACGAATAACTTTTGATTAAGTTATCGGATCGGGCTGAAACTTTTGGCATCTGGTTGTGACCTCTATCGCTACCTTTGGGCGGAGAATGAGCGTTCGGCGATGCCTAGTTTATTTTTGCGCTAAAAAAGACCGTGTAAATTTTCTTTTGTGACACCCTGTACAATGTGGGCTCTGCGGCCCATAACTGTGCCACAAGGACTCGCTCCCGGCGCTTGGCGCGCAAGAGATGGACGCGAGCCACGCTCGGGCTCGGGCGGACGGCAATCGCTTGCCGGCTGCTGAGGGCAAAGCTGTGTTTTCTTGAATCTGCCTTGCTCAGCCCAAGAAATGTGGGGCGTATAGGAATACACGGTACACCCCTTGTCCCATATGCAACACCCCGAAAACAACAATTCGACGTTCAGTTCACAAATGTCAAACCGACGATACCAACTTTCAAGACCTGCTTGATAGTCGACCGATACAACTTGATAAAATAGCGAATGTACGCATTAAAGGCTAGAAGTTTTTTTGGTCCTGCGCTGCAAAACCTCAGTAGTTTTCCCTTAATCTGCACATTAGCTAGTACGCTATATCCAACAGCTATCAAGCCGCTCTCAAAAGCTGGTATCGTTAGTAAACTGAACGTCCAAATGTAGTTTTGGGGTGTTACATATGGGAAGGGGGATGTACCCCCATAAGGAGTATTCATTGGGCGCCATATTTGTGGGTGCTGTTTAGAGCGCGTGCTCAGAACGGTCTCACATCAATATGCTGCTAAGACCGGCAATCTTGAGGGTGCAGAATGCACGTTGCAAAAGAACTGTGGAAGCTCGCCATCAGCACGCGCTCAGCAGTCGCGCACACAGCTATGGCCGCCAGTGAATACAACCTATACTTCCTTTATTTCTAGAAGAGTTGGTCCTTCTTACGGGTGAGAGGTACGCGCCGAACCCTACATTTGGCGCTCAGCGCGTAAAAGCATGTAATGTATGCCCCCGTGAAAGGGACACACACACAAAAAAACTGAACTCACGAAAAAAAAAAATCAATAAATAAATAAACTTGGGGGACGTGAAGGCTTTATTGGGCCCAGTTCGCAGAGCCTTCACATTAAACCTGCACTCGTTCCCACGCCGTGCAAGCATGTGTGCGTGGTCTAGTCGGTAGTGCCACGTGACGTCACATGACGTCACGTGTTTTCACTTGAATTTTCCCGCCAAATTCGGCGGGGAAAAGTTTTTGCTAACTTTGGCAGGAAAAGTTTCCGCTAAATATGGCGTGAAAATTTTTCGCTAAATATGGCGGAAAAAGTTTCCCCTAAATTTGGCGGGAAAAGTTTTCGCTCAATTTGGAGGAAAATTTCAGCGGGTCGATAGGGTCATGCAACGCGCTCAGCCACGTCACACGTGGCTGAGCGCGTTGCATTATGGGGGTTTTTTGGTCGCACCGACACCGACGCCGGATTTTTCGCGACACGAGCTCCTAAACACTATGGCGTTAAAACCATAAGATTATGTGCTTGAATAGACGGCAACACGAATATGCCACAAAAATACCCCCCCCCCCCCCCCACACACACACACACACAAAAAAAAATGATTTTGAGTTTTGAATATAAAATAGTCATGCCAAGAACTCTCCACAGGCGACGATTAACTCGGAAGATATCTAAAAATTCCACTCTTAACTCTGTGAGAGTAAGCACTCGTCCAGTTCGCCTTCCCTTTATTTGCCCTTGTCTATATTGCTAGCGCTTTTAATTTTATAAGTCATGAGCCAACTCGCCCGCTTCGCCACTTTAGTTCTTTACGCCGTTTTGCTTTTCGTACGCCTAATCATAGTCCAACTCTCATTGCTTAGTTTTGCTTTCACTTTTTTTTTTTTTTTTTTACTCACTGGCATCACCCTTTGCCGAAAGTAGCCAACAAATTATAACTGAAAGGAAACTAAGGTTCCAATCTCTCAGCAACCTTCATTTCTGTTCTATCTCTTTCTCTCTCTCCCCATTTTGTAAACAACATATCCTTGCTCGGTTTCAAATTAACAAGTGCGTCTCAAATTCATCGGATATTGGGGCACCTCGAACGTACCTCGATGAAGCGGCGTCTGCAGCAGCAAATGCCGAAGTTCGAATATTGTCTGTTTTTCTTTGGGACGCAGCAACTAGCCTACGTCTTGTCACCCGTAGCAGGTGCCACCACATTCTTAACCTAAGGCCTATTGAAAGCCGACTCCCAGACATACTTTGTAAAACCCAACACATTTCCGTTCACCCATTTTAGGTGAGCTATAACGACAACGTCGTACTCGAAGGAATGTTAGTCGGGAAAAGTAAAATTGACAACCTCTCAAGCAATCGTGTCTCTAACGTATTCGATCCCACGCAGTGCTATCGGTTGTTCAAAATAAACTGTCATATTGGATCCCAAATGACGTAGCCATAGAATGCTCTAGAATCGGAAACACATATGCAAAGTAGCAAATCCCTTCGGCACTCATTGCGAATGACCCGCCCACCGAACATCAGCTCGCAAGCCAAAGGAGCCACCACCGTCATTAGCGCACCATCACTACAATTACGAAATGAAGACACGCTTAACATAAAGGGGTCGGTATTTCGGCGAGAACAGAGCTGATAAACGGTGCCAAAGAAACTCTTCCCACGCCAAAATCACTCGACTCTACGTTTCCGATTTCTCAACTGCCCCGAATCGGCCGAAGCAATTATGCCTAAGTGCCGCCGAGACCAGAGCAAAGCGGAAACGACAATCAGAGAGCCATTACCATCCGAAACGATTCGGGGCCTTACTGGTCTCTCTGGGTATACCCTTCGCGGCACGCAAATTAAAACGCCTCTCGTTCGCTGGGGTGGCGTTGTTCTTCCATGGCAGAGGGCCACTCAGCGGGGAACGTGAAAAATGGTCCTCAGCAAAATAACCGTCCTCAACTCGAGAGGAAAATGAGGCGCTTACCCCTCCCCGCCTTTTATGCCGCAGCGAGGCACTGCGCGAGAGCCTTACTATAAGCATCGACTAAAGCAGCCGGCCAGAGCCGTCCGACGCTCCGGAAAACACACAGCGACAGAAAAGCGCGAGGCAAGACGGAGTGGCCCATCCTCGCTGATAGGCGATTTCCGAGACAAAGAGAGGCAGTCGGGAACAATGACCGAAGAAGCAGCCCGGCAATACGGCACGCTCGCGCATGTAAGCAACGGAGCTGACGTTAATTGCCGGCGTAATTCGGGAGGCCACGCGCGTGCCGCAGAGACAGGGAAGCTTGACGCGCGCCAAAGACTTCCGCTCCGAAACGGTTGGCCATAGACTCGAAACGCTTAGTCTCGTGCGAGAGGCTCCGCCATTATCCGATCCAACCGGCGTCGACGTACACTTCTGCTTGATACGCACTTGCACGGCCTGTAGCGCGCCCCTGATTTATGTCTCCCTGGACACATCTTCACCTGTCTCTCAGTTCTTTTCTGTCTTTCTGGGCGGGTTATCTTTGTGCAAGAGTCATCTTGGTCTTGCTTTGAACAGCAGATCTGAAGCCACGACAGAGACAGTTCAAATAACTTAACGTGTCTCTCCCTCTCTCCCTGAATGCTCTGAGGCCAATCAGCGTAACACTGGACTTCAAGTGCGACCTGGCGGACATCACCGCAGTACACCGCGCCGCCATCCCCATTCCAGTTTAATTCGGACGGCAAAAAAGGCTGGCGCAAAAATTTGTTAACCAATATTTGTACCACGCCAAATTACACGGAGGTAGTGTTTCGCTTATTAGCCGAGGCGAATAAAATTAAAATAAGACATGGGCTTCGGCGGTGTTAGCTGCTTCTTTGTATTGGAGTAAAAACACACATATGAGTAAAACAAATATACATTCGCTACATAACAAAAAAAAAATACGAATGCTCACTGTAACACGGTATGGAGATTTGTGCAGTTTGCGAGCAATTGAAAGTGCATCTCCCCGACGAGCGATGCGCCTACAACGACTATACTATGCCCAAAAGTGAGAATTGGCAGTAATACTATGAGAACGATCGATCTACATCCGTGATGTATTATCGAAACTCGATATATGGGTTATTTTTTCACGGTAATGTAAAATGGAAAGTAATAGAAGAACAATATGGCGATATTGAAGATATGCATTTAACTACATTTAATATATCCAGTGGGCGTATAGCTCTGTCGATATGCGCAGATTTAGCGCGGCTTCTAATAAGAATCTCTTTAAGCCGAATTATCATCCGCCATTATGCCAGTTTCCAAGATAAAATCATGTAACGCCGTCTTTTGAAGCACAGGGATTAGCCAAGGCCAACTGCAGCCGACAACGAGCAGTTGTCATGCGCCACGAGCCGCGCTATTTGAAATCCTTGCGAGATATTTCAGATCGCGAGCATTCCATCTCTCCTCTTTATTACCGCACTATTTCATTTTTCGTCCTCGCCACGAAAACGCAGTAATTTCCGGCACTTGCAGCGATTTTAGACGCGTACTAAAGGCGTCAATTTGCGCCTATATGGGAGCTGAAAAACTGCCGCCTCGGCGTCACGAGGCTTTCCTCGCAGAGATATGTCCGCGGTGGGCGAAGTGACGGGACGCGAGGTGCACCTCGCTCGAGACGGCGACGGAGGGAGGAGATATCCGCGTGGGTCGATCCTGTTGCCGCCTCGTCCGCACTAAGCCGCCTCATGGAGGGCTCCTAACACACTTCACGGGCCATCGCGTCCTGGCGTACTTAATTTAGAGTTCCACGAACGGAGGAGGCGCCGAGAATTTGAGAGAGACGGCAGGTAGACTTGCGAGGAAACATGCGATCAACAAACAATATCACGCGTTAACATGTAAAAAAAAAAAAAGGACAACGAGGTTTGCAGAAATTTTATTGCTGCGCGAATCAGTTTTAAGACTTCGTTGTCACAGAAAAAAAAAAAAAAAGAAAAAAGGCCTGTGCGTTTCAAACGTTTGTGCTTCGAAAACTTTCCAAATCTTCATTCAACACACGCATGGTGAGGGACGAACCTTCTTAATATAGCGTTTTTGAAGTGAAATCTAGTGCCGTCGAAGAGTACCGAACTGACCAGCAACTTCGAGTCGTCATGTGTTCACGCTCGGTCCGTTTACGCCAGTAGCGTCATGAATAAGTCGGATCCAAAGCCGAAGTTTTTTTTCGATATTCGTTTAGCGGATCAAGGTTCCCGATACTATCATAAGCTGACGTGGCTCGTGAGCATGGTGACCGTAACGAACGAGTACTCAGCAAGCGCGCGCTTTAAAGTAATCCAATATGCTTTCAGAAGGTATCGTGACTGGCATTTATCGTATCCAGCGAGACGCCCGGGCGAGCTTCCCGCGCTGCCTCGCGACTACGCTCCGATCGTTGGCCGGAAAATCTCAGCGGACGTTGACAAGCAAGTATGGAAAAGGCAGATCGCGTGTGCGAGCACGCTCTCACCGGCAAGTTCGCTCCGAACGTTTCCCCAGATTCGAGGGCATATCCCGTTGGGCGACGCTGGCGGAACGCGTCGGCGCATAGCATTACGGCACGGGGCACGTGACCCGGCATCCGTGCAGCGCCAACCCGTTGGGGGCCGACAGCCCAGCCGAAACGGGACCAGCCGGGCGACGAATGGAAGTCGGCTACGGCAGGCCCCTCCCCGAGCACGTGCCGCCGATCGCGTGCGCAACGAGTTGGTCCCACGTCTGGGGCGCATCGCCTGATTTGCATATCGCATCGCGCAGGCGCGCGCCGGCAGAGCCCGCGCTCGTCCCACTTCGATCGCGCAATCCTTTCCGGCGCGAGCTCCACGCGCACGCGCACTGGCTGTCGGAGGAGGGACATGCAAATGCACGGAGACTCCTCCGCAGGGACGGTGCACGCTCAACCGCGACGCGCCGACTCGCGCCCCTTTGTGCCGGATCGGGAGCTTCGATTTGTGAGAGACGGCACGTCGCCGAGGCATGGAGCCACGGGCCTCTTTCGACGAGGGCGGCGTCACATTCAAGAAAGCCCCACAAGCAGCAGCGTATCAACACACGCCTACTAAATGCCCCCAGCACGCGGAAACCCACGAATGACGCTGCCACATACACGCCTACACACGAGCATGCTTACAGGTGCGCACGCACATCACCCCTAAAGACGTGTGAACGCAGACTTCCAGTATTAATCTGGTTCCACACAAGGTCCACTTGCTAAGTGGAACTTTTTTGCAGTCGAGACACGCGGGCGGACTCACGAACGCACCGGCAAACTCGAAAACACGTACGTAAACGTTACACCATATTCACGCGCGCTCACAAACAAACGCAGTTCGCTCGGAACGAAAACCCCGAACTTTTTACAGCTGCACGCACACCACTCTCACCACATTCCAAATACTCGCACGTACACGCGCGAGCACGCGCACAGATTAAATACGAAGAAAAACTTTCGAGCACGCGCACACACGGCTGGAGTCGCGCATCCAGACAAGCAGGCTCGACTGATATACTCACAAACGCACACTCGCAAAAAAATACAAAGATGCAGTCAAAATCACTTATTACACATGCCGCACATGAACCGGCACGCGCGCACTCGCAAATACGGGCACCCTAACAGCAAAAAAGCTGCTCTTGTATAGACAATTGCAAGCATGGCGCCACAAGTGGTGCCCCATGCGTGCAAGCGCGTGCAACACGCGGGTGAACGTAGCTTTGGCAAGCTCCTAATCGCACGGGCGTGCCTGCTCGAGCAGAGACATGGCGGCGGCCAGTCGCCCAGCTTGCAATCGTCTATATACAGACTCGCTAACCCGTACTCTGCGCCACAGTGAAAGACATCGGCGTTTTCTCGCACTTCAGTAAAACTAAAGCTACCACCACTCTGTTTTTTTGTTGTTTTTTTTTTTCGCTTTTAAGGTGGCGACTTGGCAGACACACACTTAGCACCGCACTATTACTTCTGACATCAGCCGTTCATCTCTAAAAGAAAGACAACCTGCGATTGCCAGTCCGCTCCGTCGCGCTCAGTATATGCATGTACGCGAGGAGAGGTGCTAACCGGGAAAGAGCTCACAGAAGGGAAGCTCACTGGTGAAATGCTCGCCCAAAGTCGGAGCCAAAAGTTTGCGGAACGGGCCGAATGAACTTGGTCGACGAAAGCGCGGCGTCATCGACGCGAGAGTCCAATCGGCCCGCTCCGTAAACTTTGGCCAACTTGGAGTATGGCGGGGCCCCGGGCTACAGTTTCTATACATGGAACAATGCTGAGGATGTCACCGACGTCTCAAAACCTGCATTCGAAACATGGTCTTATTGTTTTAAAGCAGCATAGTGAAACCGACAAGGTGCCTCGGGCGCATGTGGTACACATTTGAATATAAGGCGCTTCGGTTCAGTTCACGCTCCCCTTTACAGACCGCTTTCCTGTTGTTCTAATATGGGACTATGGTACGAACTTGGCGTCCACATAAGATGTATTTATTTTCCGATTGGAAGGCGCTACAACTCGGAGCTTTCCTAACAAATGTTGAAATAGGCGTAGGTTTGCCTGCAGGCTGCAGCTTATCCAGCGCCAGGACAGGGCACAACAGAGACAATATGACGCGAGGTATGTCTTTCTCTTTTGATTACAACGTGTGCGGTGAAAAGTTGAGCACGACTAATTCAGTAATGGAAGCGGCATTTGACCTTTTGTAGCAGGTTTTGTAGCGGGCCAAATATTGGATTGGAGCAGCCACTGACACCTTGGGAGCAGGTGCCAACATCTGTTAAGACCACCGTAGTTAGGACATTACTTGAAAATTAAAAAAAAAAAAAGTAATTTTATTGGTCGCTGAATTTGTTCATTTTTGATAATGATTGAAGTTTCCTCTCTAATACTCGAGCCTATTATTTATTATCTTTTCTAATAAGAGCAGATAGCACGCAATAATAACGCAGCTTTTCTTTAAAATAAGGTTTAGGTCAGGGTCGGTTTCAATTACAATGGGTATTAAAACAAATTGGTTAAAAATAAAGAATAGGGCTAGAGTTC
The DNA here is from genome assembly GCF_016920785.2 of Ixodes scapularis. NCBI lineage: Eukaryota > Metazoa > Arthropoda > Arachnida > Ixodida > Ixodidae > Ixodes > Ixodes scapularis. The sequence continues at coordinate 51,628,662 of NW_024609835.1, read as the reverse complement.
AATTGATATAAAGCCTCGCTCCCCCTCCCCATTTTACACTCGGTAATTAATTTAGCCCGTAAATATAATTGACATAAAATGCCAACAAAAACCAGCACATCCGCTAAAGTGCGTCTATCAATAAAATACGTCCCCCCAAACTCAACACTCCAATATCATAAACTGCAAAGACAACCACCCAGAAATATTATGAGAATCTACAGTCATGCTTTGAAAGCGCTATTCATTGGCGTTGGAACCAGACTTGAGTCAAAGTTCGCTACCCTTGTCTCCTCGACAGAAACTACCTTGACTAATGTGCTTATTTAAATATAGACCCGCGTTTTCTTTTCCCCTTTCTCCAAGTAAGGTCGACCTGTAAAAGAATTCGGCATAATTTCCGAGCCAAAAGTGCCAACCTAGACACTCCCCTTTATCAGCCTCTGCTCCTAGCACTCCGGAGCACAGCGGAGAAGCTCGACACGCGCGCGCTGCTGAGGGCTTTCATTGGTCGGCACAATGTATAGTCCGCGAGAAAAAAAGAGTCCACATGTTTTTCTATTGCCCAGAGATGAATAAGCGGTTTTGTAATATAGGACTTGGTATATGTGGGAACTAACACATCTTAAACAATATAAGAACAAACACGACCTTTTTCAAAAATGACTTCAGTGCCCCCTTTAAGTTCAGGTACCACAGCTGAAATAGCTTTCGTTCGAAGACCGCCATGGCAACAACTTGGTCGAGATGCCCAACGATTCGGAATATGGATGTCTAAACTGCGAAATTTGCCGTGCTTGAAGAGCCCCGAAGGTGCGACGCGCGGTTGTATAACCTAAGTAAATGCACGAGTTTCGCTAAACGCAGATAGGCCACGCTTCAGACGGCATTCTGAAGAACGATCAATGCTCAGACATCGAGTCAGCGGCGTGGAGAGTCTGCCTGCGGTTTCTTCGGTGTTCAAAGCCGGTGTTCAATGTCAGCGCTTCCCGCTAAACAGTCTTATACATCTGGCTGATCCCTACATTGCAGAGGCACTGTCCGCCTCACAGCTGGCCACCATACACGGGCACGTGACGAGATATGCGCGATCTTCCGATCGACGCTCAATGATTTGAGACTGCAGGCAGAATCCAAGAGCGCGCGATGTAGAGGATCCACCACGGACTTCGCCCAAATCTTCGCCGGCCGCACACGGAGCAGGCAAGATGTCGGAACAGTGCCGCGCACGCGGGATTGCTGCAGGCATGCGGGCAAGCCTAGATGGCACCACTACGGAGACCCGGCATGCAGATGGGTGTCCACCGTCGGCTCGCGTGGACGCCGCTGCATATTCATGACCCTTCGACAGGTCATCCGTCGGGGCGCCAGCCCACCGGCTCGCGCCTTCGCCGGCGGAGCGACGACGGCGAAGCGGGCGCCGCCCGAGAGAACCCCCTAAAAGAAATGGTTGCTCCCTCCCGCGGGGCCTTGGTCCGAGGACGACCTTGCTCGCGCGCCGTGTTGCTGGTACGGGACGCTTTGCATGCCTGCCCCGCACTCCTCGCCACCTCCGAACGCAGCCCGCGTCCCCGTCCCCTGCCCCCGAGATTCTCGGAAAAGGGCGCGGGGGCTGCCGCCGCCGCTTGCCCCGGTCGCGGCGAGGAGAGGACGCCGCAGGCTTCCGGTGAACGGCGCCACCACATCACGCTCTCGATGAGCGAGTTCCCCTTGGCTTCGGCGAACGGGAGAAGAGCCAGGAGAATCTACAACTCGTCGAGAACGATTTTCCGCTTTGTTGTGTGGGAAACTAGGTGGGCGAATTTATGCAAATCCCGCGCGAGACAAAAAAAAAGTAATTGAATAAATAAAATGTTTTTGCGGGTTTTTCTTTCCTTGTTTCTTTTTAAAAAGAGTTTGCGACGATGACGGGTTCGATAAGCCCTTTCACAAAACTAAAAGAGAAATGAAGTTGGGTGGATGAATGCGCTTTCAGTCCCACTTGAAATATGGCGTATGTCTACGAGGGGCAGTTTTGCCAGTGGATAATGACGACTAAAGGCTGGACTGAACGGAGAGAATATGTTGCGGGCGAGCGACGTATTTCTATTAACAGCCGCTTTTGCGCCGCAAGCAAAGCGAAAGTGCAGCCGGGCGAAGTTCGTCGGTTCGCCGCATATTCGCTCGGTGGACTCCTGATTTAACGTAAGCTGTGTAGCCGGTGTCACGTAACAGTAATACCATCATCACGTGACAAAATAAATCCCGTATTTGCAAACATGCGAGTCAGAATTTAACTCGTGGTCCACGCCGCGCCAGCTTTCGCTGCGTGCTGCTTGCCAGCTATACCGTCAATGAGAGGTTTTTAAAGGGTCCCTATTATTTCGTCGAAACTCGTTTCGTGGACTTAGATCTCGTGGACAACTTTTCATAGACACACGCTTCATGGACACATGTTTCGTCGACACGAACGTTTCATCGACACTGGTTACGCGAATTGCACGCTGTATGGACATTTCGTCACACGTGTATTTCGGGTGCGCGTTAACCCACCCCCTGCCTGCGTTCCCGTCGCTTCCCGGCGACCGTCTGCGGCGGCTCATTACAAAAATGTTAACCCACCTGACCGACCCGTACACTCCGCTTCGCGGCGACAGTCTCATGCAGCTTATGACAGAAAAAAGCTAATCTGAGCTGTGGATGAAACAATTTGTCGATGAAACATCGCGTGTCGATGCAACATCGTTTGATGAACCAATTGCCACCGGCGCTTGGGCGCGGCCATAATCTGATTACGACGCGCCCATCCAAGCGCACGCCAACTAAGCAAGATGGCAGCGCCCTGAAGCCGTACTTGCAAACGTGTATACCGCCGCTAAAGGGGTTTTCGAGTTCATTTCATACTCAGTCTGCGGACCCAACGAGCGCTAAGAAGCTCAATATTAGGAGCTTGCGAGACACCTTTAGCTATTCAAAACGCGATCAAAGATCGCAATTCTGCCGCGAAAAAAGCCCATTTTACGAGAAAAAGGGCCGTGTCGAGAGCTTTCGTGACATTTTACCAGGGAAATAGGCCTTACATGATCGTAATTCTGGGCTTTTGAGAACGCAGCGCGTGCATCGAGTTACCGCCATAAAAAGAGGAAATTAGAGAGAGACGCTGCTTTCCGCGTCGGTTGCCCGGCCGCGTCGCAACTGCACAGCACGGCAGACTCATCAGTTATGCACGCGTGTGAGTCAGCGAGCCGGACGTCCCGATCGAGAATGCAAGAGCCCGCTCCTTCGTTCCCGGAACCCGTCATCGAAGATCGCGCCGAAAAGCCTTTGCCTGGCTGCCACACCGCAACGCATGCTGCCGCCGCGACTCGCTTTCTCTCTCTCTCTCTCTCTCTCGCTCTTCAGCACGAACTCGAGCGCACTTGTATCCAAAACGCACATTGCATATACTCTTCCGTTGCTTTCTTGCACCAAAAATCGAGTCGATTTGTTGTAAGAAAACATGTTTGCAAGAGTCATGTACACATCGCGAACGCGACGTGGGAGCTTTTCCACCTTAAGGCACTGTCCAATAGCAAATTTTAGTGCCAATACGTAGTGCCTCAGAAGAACGCATTCCACCAAACTAGCATTTTTGATGATAATATTTCACTTTTGACAACAACAAAGAAAAAGAACAGCCAATACCGACGATCGCTTGTTCGTCATTAACTGTATCGCGCTGTCTAGATGAACCAAAAACAGCAGGAGTGGCATCCGAGTCTGTAGGGCGGGACTCTGCAGGGAAGAGCTTGCACGTTTCGCCACCGAATTCGTCTTTAAATTAACCATTGTACTGTGACATCTCTTGTCCTGCCATATGTTATACCATGCTTTCAGGACCGCCGTATACAAGAAAAGAGCGAGTATATCGCCAAATATCAATTCGGCAGGTCGCTGCAAGACCCTCAAAAACATAATCGGCAAAGCGATATATATGTTGCTTTATTTCTTCCTCGAAGCAAGTACAAACTGATGCAGGGTTGGTAACAGTGAAGATATCGACTAGCAGGCTCCCCTCTCTGAACAATATTAGGTGGAAAGAATCTATAATCGAGCAAATTAAGGTGAGCGCACCGGGAATTCTGCGCATTTATTAGCATTGTTACACGTATATTACCTGGTTTACGCGCTCAAGCCACGTACGCAGGCATATATAGTCAATGGTTTTTTTTTCGTACAAAAATATTATATATATATATATATATATATATATATATATATATATATATATATATATATATATATATATATATATATATATATATAACATCAAGTTATTATGTTAATCATTTTGCGTACAAAAACTTCAGCAACTAAGCAAAACAAAAAAACACCATTACGTGAAAGGAAAGCATGAAAGGTTATTGCACGAATAATGTAAGACAGCAGGAAGTTTACTCCCTCGACCGGCGTCTGATGTCTCCACGGCAGACGAGCAATGTGGCAAGTGTAGTACGACCTTTAACGTGCACCACGCGGACGTGATACACGACCGCACGCCGCCACGGTGTTCATTCAGGTCAAACCGAGCAGGGGTGGTGATCGAACCCAGGAACCAGGATATCTTGGTTAACTCGTACAAACATGCGTACAGTCATGGGCAAGGGAAAGGGAGTCGCAGGCGCGTGCAACTTCGGGCTATATATGCGCGCGCGTCATGGCGGCGGATTCCACTGATCGTTGACCGGTTGCGAAGTCAACACAAGGCTATCAGTAGCGCAACTATAAGCACAGCGCTGTCAAGTATCGGAAGATCACATAGGCAACCTGCAATGCTATTCGGTTCGGTGCTATCGAGCGACTGAAGCAAGAAACATTGGGTATGCCTGGGAGTGGCGGCTGCATTGTTCAAACGTGAGCTAATACTCATGGTGGCGTCGCTTAGCCTAGCGTCTGAACTAAGAAATACTGAATAGGCCAAAAAGCCGTGATCGCATAACATGCCAGTACGGCAGAATCTACGGCTCTGGAGGGCCAATCGGAACGTGATTACGTACCACCGAGTGGAATTTTACTGCGAAGAAGTAGCAGGCTTTTCGCTGCGTCGTGCTCCATTACAATATGTGCGCGTTGCTCTCATATACGTACGCATATCGAAGCCGTCGGCGTGCACGCAATGTGTCGCTTATCGTTCATCCTTTAATAATAATAATAATAATAGTCTTTATTTTATGTGTCCACAAACAGCACAGGGCCTTTTGTGTGGTACACAGCAAATGCTGACAAGATAAAAGTATAAGCACAGAGAAAGCATAGCTATCCCAAAAAGAACTCACAAAACAAACATATAGAACACATAGCGGTATCTAACAAGCAAGATAAGCTAAAAGAAAAAGAGGCACTGGAAATACAAATACAGCAAACCCCCCCCCCAAACAAAAAAAAAGAAAAGAAAAACGCTAAAAATTGCAAAACACTGGGATCATTCAAACAATATATTCTCTAGAATACGCCGAAAAGTTGACTTGTCACTGAATATTTCTAGGAGCGAACAATCCAACTTATTAAAATCATGCTGCATTCGTATTAGGAGAGACGTGTGAAAAAACGTGGATGCATAGAAAAAGTTGCGATTACGGCTTGAACGTGGTGGGGCGTGAAAACACACAGCGCTTAACAAGACAGGACAATCTACAAGCCCATTGACAAGTTTGTGTAAAAACAAGATATCCCGACAACGCCGTCTGTTAAACAGAGTACATAGACCAAGTCTCTTGAGCAGTGTTATGAATGGCCCCCGGACCATTTTCACAATGTCTACATCTGGCCGTTTGTTTTCGTCGAGCGCCTTCCGCGGGTTCAAGGTCATCTGACTCAGCGAGCCTGGCGCAAGCATCGCTTCGGAAGCACGCCTGCCCCGCGGACGCACCAGACGGGCGCCGTGATATAGCCAGACTTTGCCGTGTACACACGTCTGGATATAGCATCCGAAGAGGGAAAACAACATCTCAGGTTTCACACCAGGGCACGATCCGGGGCGATGAAATCATCAGGACGCCTTCATTCAACGCGTAGACACGAAGAGTCGAATGTCGGCACGTCACGTCTCGGCCCCGGACGGTGTTTTGACCAGCTGCGTGAATTCCAACGAGCCGGTGTTTTGGTGAGACTCTCGGCGCCGTCTAGACCGACGGTGAAGTGTTTACGGCGGCTCAGTGTGCGTAATAGTGGAATGTGGGGCGGTGTTTGAACTAGACACCTTTCTGTGATTGGCCGACTATCCGCCGATGCAGGGGTCCCTACCTAGGGACCTAGGGAGAACCAAGTGCTTAAAATGAGCGAACTTTGACAAGCAAATATCTTCTCTGGTCTTGAACCAACTGTACATCATGTAAATAAACAGTGTACATTTCGAGAGAGATCGCGGCTCATCGTTGTTCCCGCTGAGCTCCAGCCCAGTGCCTGGCTCGAGTCGCCCCTCCACCACCACGGACTCCGCTCGGTCAAAACAACTGGTTGGCAGCGGTGGAGATGGTCTCACGAGCATCGGACATTGGAGGTCGGTGAGTGTTCATTTCGTTCGGGGGTTCGCCAAGTGTCGTTCCTTAGCTAGGAATTTGTCAGTGACGTTTTGGCGAACTTAGGGGGCTACTAGAGAAGAGTGTTTGATAATACTTCTCAGTAGAGAGATATCCCGAGCGTGAGTGGCATTCATGGCAGGCATGGAGTGGGAAAAATTAAAGAAACCGGAATTGTTCCAGCTTTCAGAGGAATTGGGACTTCAAGTAGCAAAAACTACCAAAAAGCAGCAGCTCATTGATAAGATTCGTGCATTAGGTTTCGAAAATGAGGAGATCTTGGAGAGCTGGGAAGAGGTTGAGAAAAGAGCAATCAAACAACAACAGCAACTTGATTTCAATAAGCGGGAACAGGACTTGAAAGAAAAGGAGATCGAGATTGAGCGTCAAAAACTTGAGGTGGAGCAAAAGAAACTCGACAGCGGGCAGGCTAGCTCAGAGCGCTCAAGTCAAGGGAAAGTCGAGGGTTTCAAAATGTCGAAGCTTAGGCAGCCTTTCAAAGTAGAAGAGGACATTGGTCTCTTTCTGGTGAACTTTGAGCGTACCTGCGAGAAAATGGGTTTCGGGCGAGAAACTTGGCCGCAAAGACTGCTGACGCTCCTCCCGTGTGAGGCCGCGGACGTGGTCGCGCGATTGAGCAGGGAGGACGCCGAAGAGTACGGAAAGGTAAAGGCGAGCCTGCTCCGCAAGTACCGCCTCACAACAGAGGCCTTTCGCCAGCGATTCCGTACCATGCGAAAGAAACCAGAGCAGGGATATCCGGAGCTCGCATATGACCTTCGTGCAAATCTGATTGAGTGGCTAAAAAGCGCGGACGTTTACGGGCAGCACGATAAGGTTGTAGAATGCGTGGCCCTCGAGCAATTCTACCGTTGCCTCCCGGAAGCTGTGAGGTTCTGGCTGCAGGACAAGCCTGACGTGAACACCGTCGAGAGGGCGGGGGAGCTGGCCGAGGAGTACGCTTCACGCAGAAAAGCGGGAGAGGAGCGCCCGCTCAAGAGGGAAGCTAGAGGAGAGCCTAATAAGCCCTATGGAACCGGCAAATGGCATGCGGCAAAGGCCGGCAAAGACAGCTATGGGGAAAGTAGGCGACACGGAGGAAAGTCTCCAAACGAGGACGGCTCTAAAGAGCCCAGGTTTAATGAGAAGGGAAAGCCCGAGGAAAAAAAGGCGTTTGAAAAACGCAAGCCGCTTGTATGCTACAACTGCCAAGAAAGTGGCCATATCGCGGCGGGTTGCCGGAAACCAAAAGTCGTCTTTCATTACGCCGATGACGATGAGAACATGAGGCTTTTGGAGCCCTACGTGCATGACATGAGAGTAAATGGAAGACCTTGCCGCGTTCTTCGCGACAGCGCGGCAACCATAGATGTAATGCACCCGTCATTGGTTAGGCCCGGGGACTACACGGGGGAGTGTGCCTGGATTAAGCAGGCAGTCGAAGACCAGAAAGTCTGCCTCCCCATTGCTCGCGTCAGTGTAGAGGGTCCCTTTGGGAAACTAGAGACCGAAGCAGCAGTTTCTCGGAATTTGTCGCTTAGTTGCCCCTATTTGTTTTCGAACAAATCAGATCAGATACTGCGGAAGAGGGGCCTCGTTTTTAGCGAAAGGGCGGTGCAGGCACTCACGAGGGCAAAAGCGCGCCAAATAGCCGCAGAGGTAGTGAGTCGGGGAGAGGAGGAAGTGTCACCGAGGTGTAGATCGACCTCGGACGGTCCGTCTCCCTCCGACAAAGAGGAGATTACTTCTGCCAACAAAACTGAAACGATGCCGACGCAACGCGGAGGCGCGGCCAAAGAACCCCCGGAAAGCCAAAACACGGAGGGGGTAGACGGAGACGCTGGGGCGGACTGCGAAACGGGGGACGACAGGGGGCTTCTGCTTTCCCCTTCCTCGCGTAGTTTTCAGACCTTGCTTCAGGTAGACCGAGAGGTTCTGATGGAGCAACAAAAGAGTGATCCGAGCCTTACTGTACTGTATGACACCGCGAAAGAGGGAATCAGTAAGCGGAACATCTCGTATCAGATGAGGGCCGGAGTACTCTATCGCCTTTACAAAGATCGTAAAGGAAGGAACCTCGACCAATTGGTCGTGCCTCAGAAGTACCGCTCGGATCTCTTGGAGTTGTGTCACGGGAGCTCTTGGTCGGGCCACCTTGGCATAAAGAAAACCAAAGACAGGCTGCTTCAGGAATATTACTGGCCAGGATGTTTTCGCGACGCGGAAAACTTCGTAAGATCATGTGACACGTGCCAGCGGATAGGGAAGCCACACGATAAGAAAAAAGCACCGATGAGGCTCGTCCCGCTGATCACTGAGCCTTTTCGCCGGCTGGTCATAGACACAGTGGGTCCACTACCCACGAGCAAATCGGGGTACAGGTATGTGCTCACTCTACTGTGCCCCGCAACAAAGTTCCCGGAGGCATGTCCTCTGAAAGAGTTGAGTTCGGCGGAGATAGTGGACGCCTTACTGTCTGTCTTTGCGCGAATCGGATTTCCCGCTGAAATTCAATCGGACCAGGGCAGCGTGTTCACTAGCGCTCTCACGGGCACTTTCTTGGAGAAATGTGGCATTCGCGTGGTCCACAGTTCAGTGTACCACCCCCAATCAAACTCTGTAGAGAAATGGCATTCCGTCTTTAAGCGAGTTCTTCGCGCTTTGATCTTCGAGCAGAAAACAGATTGGGAGGCTTGTCTGCCGGCCACCATGTTTGCCCTGCGCACCGTGCCACACGAGGCCACGGGTTTCAGCCCGGCCGAGCTCGTGTATGGGCGTTCGCTGCGCTCACCATTGCGCATGCTTCGCGAATCATGGGAGGGCCACGGGGAAGACCCGACGGTGGTGGAGTATGTGCTAAAGCTGCTAGATCGCTTGTATGAGACGCAGGAAGTAGTAGAGGCAAACATGCAGAGGGCGCAACTCAAGGCGAAACTCTACTATGACAAGGGGGCCAGGTCCCGAAAGTTTGAAGTTGGAGATCAGGTATTGTTGCTGAGAGCTTCAAAGAAAAACAAATTGGAGGTGCAATGGGAAGGCCCAGCCAAAGTGCTCCAAAAACTCTCTGACACGAACTACGCTGTAGAATCAGGAGGGACGAGAAAGAAGGTAACGATTTACCACTCTAACTTGATGAAACCCTACGTGGGGAGGAAAGAGAAGGTTAGCCTTGCTTGGAACACACCGGAGGAAGTTCCCACGGATATTCCTAGATGGGAGGGGAAACGGGGACTGTACGATGTAGAAACGGTAGTGGCCAAGGCAGTAAAAACCGAAGTTCTTACTGAAGATCAGGTGAGCGACCTGCGCGATGTGATCGAGGAATTCGATAAAGTGTTTTCCGATCGACCTGGTCGTACTGATCTGGTGTGCCATGACATCGAACTCACAGAGGGCACCCCAGTTCGATCGAAAGCATACAGGGTCTCTCCAAGACAACGTGACATACTAGCCGAAGAGATCAGACGCATGCTTGAGCTCGGAGTTATAGAGGCCGCCGAAAGTGACTACACTTCTCCCCTCATACTCGTGGAAGTGCCGGGTAAAGATCCTCGCCCGTGCATCGATTATCGGAGACTAAATGCGATCACCAGAGACCAAACTTACCCCATCCCAAACATAGAGGAGAGGGTAGAGCGTGTAAGTGCAGCCAGGTACATTTCCACATTGGATCTGATTCGCGGGTATTGGCAGGTACCCCTGACGGAACGGGCAAGCCGCTATGCGGCATTTATTTCACCACTCGGAACGTTCCGTCCGCTGATGCTCAGTTTCGGGCTTAAGAACGCCCCATTTTGTTTTTCAAAACTCATGGACAGCGTCCTTCGCGGGATGGAGGGGTTCGCACTGCCATATCTCGACGACATCGCGATCTTTTCGGAAACATGGCAAGAACACGTTTCGCACTTACGTCAAGTGTTTGGTAGGCTACGTGAAGCGGGCCTTACGGTAAAAGCCGAAAAATGTCAGCTGGGGCGTGCTGAGGTGACCTACTTAGGTCACGTCATTGGACAAGGGCGTCGACGACCCTCGGAAATCAAGGTAGCGGCCGTAGACGGTTTCCCGAGACCCGAAACAAAAACGCAGATCCGCTCGTTTTTAGGCCTGACGGGATACTACCAGCGATATATCGCAAATTATTCTCAGACAGCTAGCCCACTCACGGATGCTCTCAGAAAGCATGAGCCCAACAAGGTCATCTGGGACGAGAAAATGGAGCAGGCTTTCCGGAACCTAAAGACCGCGCTCACGCGGCGACCGGTGCTAAGAGCACCTGACTATGCTCAGCCATTTTTCGTCCAGTGCGACGCGAGCGACCGGGGACTGGGTGTGGTTTTGTGCCAGAAAATCAAGGACGAGGAGCACCCCATCCTCTACGCGAGCCGCAAGCTAACCACAAGGGAGGAGGCGTACAGCGCCTCTGAAAAGGAGTGTGCTTGTTTGGTCTGGGCCGCGCAAAAGTTGTCCTGTTACCTGGCAGGTGCCATGTTCACCTTCGAAACGGACCACTGTCCTCTGACATGGCTGCAGCAGATGTCACCCAAAAACGGACGGCTCCTGCGGTGGAGTTTAGCGTTGCAGGAATTTAACTTCCGCGTAACTTACAAGCGAGGAAAGCTGAATTCTAACGCCGACACCCTAAGTCGCATGTACTAAAAGCGTTCTTGAAAAAGCTGGTAGAGTTTTCCAGTGATTGTATAGATTTTGAATTTTTGGCCTTGCTTCGAATGCCATCTGCACTCGTCAGATAGAAAAGTGGAGTTAAGCTTATATCAGTTAAGATATGTAAGATGCGTTTGGGGCTTTTCTTTCCCTTTTCTCGGTAATACCGTTTTGTACAGCTTCAGAGCGTTTTGTATGCAAGCCAAGTTTTGTTTTTGTAACACGGTTGCTGTTTTTTTTTTCTTTATTTGTTCAGTATAGGAGACGCGGTGTTACTTCAGTAATAGTTGGTGGCTTTATTTTCACGGGAGTCCGGTTTTACTACGTTTTATTGTACCTTAACCTGATATTTTATGGAGGCTGGTTTCTCGTAATGAAGTTATAGTTCAGTATTGTCCTACCTTGATCGTGACGCACTCACGTTAGAGAAATATATTAGTGACAATGTTCTTGTTTTCACTTGGCGAATTTCCGGGCGGGGTGGACGCTCGCTTGCTTCCCGTGTTTCGTGTTTTGTGATTCTGGGAGTCGCAAGCTAACCACGTGGTGGAAAAGTGACCGAAGTTGCAGCGCAAGAGCTGGGATCTCAAGAGACGGCACCAGTTCTACGGCTTTCGGCAGAGCAGCTGCAGACCGCTCAACCTCTAGACCGTCTCCCCGTCGGCGGAGAGCTGTTATGAATGGCCCCCGGACCATTTTCACAATGTCTACATCTGGCCGTTTGTTTTCGTCGAGCGCCTTCCGCGGGTTCAAGGTCATCTGACTCAGCGAGCCTGGCGCAAGCATCGCTTCGGAAGCACGCCTGCCCCGCGGACGCACCAGACGGGCGCCGTGATATAGCCAGACTTTGCCGTGTACACACGTCTGGATATAGCATCCGAAGAGGGAAAACAACATCTCAGGTTTCACACCAGGGCACGATCCGGGGCGATGAAATCATCAGGACGCCTTCATTCAACGCGTAGACACGAAGAGTCGAATGTCGGCACGTCACGTCTCGGCCCCGGACGGTGTTTTGACCAGCTGCGTGAATTCCAACGAGCCGGTGTTTTGGTGAGACTCTCGGCGCCGTCTAGACCGACGGTGAAGTGTTTACGGCGGCTCAGTGTGCGTAATAGTGGAATGTGGGGCGGTGTTTGAACTAGACACCTTTCTGTGATTGGCCGACTATCCGCCGATGCAGGGGTCCCTACCTAGGGACCTAGGGAGAACCAAGTGCTTAAAATGAGCGAACTTTGACAAGCAAATATCTTCTCTGGTCTTGAACCAACTGTACATCATGTAAATAAACAGTGTACATTTCGAGAGAGATCGCGGCTCATCGTTGTTCCCGCTGAGCTCCAGCCCAGTGCCTGGCTCGAGTCGCCCCTCCACCACCACGGACCCCGCTCGGTCAAAACAGCAGCCGATCGTGATCATAATAAAACTTGCGTCCAAAAAAACGATCGAAAACGATAGGAATAAAACGCCCTGTACACGCTCGATAGAGCAAGATGCTGTATCATTTATACAATTCCACACTATAGATGCAAACTCGAGTTTTGAGCGAATTAGACAACAGAATAAACGAACGATACATGCATAGGAAGAAAATTTTATTGTAAAACGTGAAATTGCTCCCGTTGTTTTAAGTGATGCGTTGCATGTGACCGACACGTGATGATTAAAATTCAATGCCTTATCTATAAAAACTCCAAGATCACGAGCAACACACAATCGTTTGATGACGACGCCATCTAAGATATAACTAAACGCGAGGGGCTTTCGCTTTCTACAGATACCTATAGCCTGTGTTTTATGTTCATTAAGTAGGAGATCATTATTAGAGCACCACCTAGCTGTGTTATCGACATCGCCTTGAAGAAGTGTGCATTCAGAATGTGAACTAACATGACGAAACAACTTTATATCGTCGTTGCCAAGTTACAACGAGACAGAGTATAACCGTGGGCTCTCACCCTGTTGGCGCCGCCTGGCTGTTGCCGGCTGGCCATAGCAGGATGTAAATAGCCGTTAATATCGCAACCGGCTGACGCTTGATAAAAGCAGCTCTCTGAGCCAACCTGCGACTTTCTGGGCTGTACATCCCAAGCACGACTACGAGCGTAGATAGAAGAACTCGTAGAATCTCTCCGGGAAGAAAAATCTTCTGCCATCAACAGATGAACGTTTGGTGGACTAGGCGAACGGAGGATCGGCAGGTAAACGCCCGTGATAAAGAATTCCTAATCCTGCCTCCAAAAGAACTCCTTTAAAACAGGGAAAGAAAATTCGGCTCGTGTCTAAAGATAACCGTGAGAGAGAATTAAAGGGAGCCTAAACCTAACAGAGGGCTAACCATGTGACGACGAGGATGACCTGCGGCTCTTCCCTTTAAAAGGGGCGGTCTCGCAGCGTACGACACGTCGACACACCATGGGCGAGATGAGAGAGTGTGTCGCTATATAAGTGGCCAGGATTGCACACGGGTGGCGTAAATAAACCCCCTTCTTATTTGTCACGTTTCTTCCGAACACTGTTATAGCGTTTTTCGTTAAGTTCGGGGTTGCTATGTCCCGGATTTACATTCGCAATATCTTTTGTTTCGTCGGTGTAAGCGCTCGAGAGACATAAACAGACTCTGCGAACACCGTACTTCATATGCAAGAGCATCCCGCCTCTCGGTGCCCCGGCAAATTATTCCCAACCTTTTAAAAATCTGGTTATTGCTCTTTTCGCCTGTTTTCTTTTTGCTGTTGTTCTTTTTATTGCTGGAAGAAGCCCCCTGTTCGCTTCCTCATCACGAAGGCGATTATTATACCTGCTGGCATTATGTTTGAGCAATAAACGGCGCGTACTCCGTAAAGGGCCTAGCACACTCATTCCTCGATACCCTCTCTTGGACGTTATGAGCACGCATAATGCTAAACGGTCCCTGGGGTGCTGAAATGAATTAATGAATAAATAAATATAAGACAGCGTGCTGGCTTCGAGTTTTATCATCGAATAGAATACTGTCTGTGAGGCCGCTAGAACGGCTGAACATTCTTCGTCTGCCAACTCGCGTTTTGTAATATGCTAAGTGAACTAGAATGTAAGGATCGATGTATAGGGTGTCTAAAATGCCGAGGCTCGATTTGAAAGGGATTGTAAAAATCGGCGCCTGCACGTAGCAATCTAAGCCTTCCTTCAAATGTATACTTCACAGGTGGATTTTACCCCGTAAATTACAAAGCGTAGCTCCCTTTCTGTAAAAGAAAAAAAAAAAAAAGGAAGGGTAAAAAAACTTGCCAGGGTCAACGGCGGACGGCGACGCAGACGACCGAGTCGAGTGGCGGGGCGCGCTTGGCGCACGTATTGATAGATGCCGCTACCTCCTTGTTACGAATTGCTTTATAAAATATCAAAACTGTCCGCGACGAGCGTGGTCTATTAAAATGAACATAATGTTATTGTAATGGAACTTTGCTTTAAACACAAGAACGGACAATGATACCACAAGTCGAAGTAACAAAAGTAAAAGAAAACGCGGTTACATAATGACGCGCTCTTGCCGGCGACAGATTTCGTCTGGGTGTCGTCTGCTTTCTTTTGCTCGTCGGTTACACCAGTGGTTCTCAAATGGGGGTCCGCGTAACCTTTGAGGTCCGCGAAGGTAATCTAGGGGTCCGCGAAGCCCTGCCTCATCAGTCAAACCCGACAATAAAAGTTTTTTTTTTATCTATTTTTTTTTTCTTAGATAAGAGAGGAAACGTTTTAATTTTCGGGTGAGTTTTCTCGTGCATATGTCAATATGACAAGTCTGCTTCACACTAGCCTTCAGTTATATACATTTATTAAATCGCTTCCATAATTATCCTACACCTTTCCCTTTTCATCACCAAGAACGGGGTCCTCCATCATCTCCGCCAATCCATACGAGGCAAGTTTTATGGCCCTATTTATTACAGAAAGGGAGCTACGTCTTCTAACTTTTTAAGACAAAACGCACCAGCGAAAGACACCTTTCACAAAAGGTTTAGATTCCTACGTGCAGGCGCCGATTATTACGGCCTATTTTAGATCGGGGCTCGGCATTTCAGACACCCCCCATATATAGAGGCCCTCTCAGTTTAAGAAACGCAAGAAGTTGCTAATTAAAGAGCGATAACAAGACGCCCGGAACTCGTCACACTCTACATTTCTGAAGTTGTCAGCGGCCGTAGATCGCGACAACTTAACAAACGCACGTCGTGAAATAGTGGGACCACTCTCGCTGTTCGATTCGCACTTTCTGGTGATCGGATGTCGTGCTCTCGCGACAGACCGTCAGGCATGGACCATGACCTGGATAAATTATATATATATATATATACATAATGTTTTTTTTTTGTTTATTTGTTTCTTAAGCTTAACAGATTTGTATTAAAAAGCCGTGAAAGTTACACTCATGCGGTTTGTGCAGGTGAGTTATACGGCCAGGGGGACTTAGTATAGGGGGCTAATCGTAACGATATGTCGGCTAATTAATTAAAATTCTTTAATTAACTTTGCAATTAATGAAAATACACATAAGGTTCCAATTAGAAACTTGCTCAGCGTCATCGAAAACCACTAAATCAGTCATTTTCAGAAAGACTTTGAGCACGTGAGAAGCGTAGTAGTGTACTAAAGTTACCACTCCACAAGCGGCATAAGTGTACTTTCATATGTATTCTACAGTCATAAAGTTAATGTCAAATTAAATAACTATTCTTTAACTATACTTTAATGTTTCGATATGACGTCTATTCTTAGTTGCTAGTGTATTACTTAACTTTCTTGGACCACAGTTTCTGATATTGAAAAATTTTTTCTCGACTGATGACGTCCTTGTGACCACAACAATTTACGTGAACGGTTTGTAGGATATAGTAAATTAAACAAGTAAGCAATGAACTGCGCAAAAATATTACGTTGTTATGTATAAAAACATTTAAAAGATCGTTATTTCGTCATGCTATAAAAGCGGAATCACGTCAACTAACGAAAACAACGAGACGTTAAATCACGAAGCATCTTTTGATATATTTTCCAGAAACTGCATATCGATAGATGTCACGTGAAGTTCAGTATTCAATCACAATCTTGTTTGTTGTTGTTTGTTTATTGTGGGGTGTCGGGAAGGGGGGGAGCTATGAGAAATGTGGGCCTCCGTACAGGGGCAAGTCGCTACCTAGCTTTTGGGGAATGGGAGGAATAGAGAGGAAAGAGAGAGAGAGAGAAAGAATGATTGAGGCGCTTGAACGGGGCGTTGAATCGTTAGCTGACAGGCGAGTAGCGTGACTCTGAATAGCCCCGTTTAAACGGGCATCCGTACTTTGTGGAGGAAGCAGATCTGGCACAATTGATTACTGCGTAATTACGCTAGAGCCGACTTGCAAGTCCACTTTCGCGCAGATAAGCCAGGAGAGCACGAAAGGCCTTCTCGGTTACTCCTTGAGTCCCGTTTGGATTTAGGAGGTTTTCTAGATTGGAGTGGGAGAGGCCGGCCGTCGCATACCGCTGAATCAGAAGCTTCCGATGCTGGTCGTGGCTTGGGCATAGAAGAAGAGCGTGCGCTGTGTCTTCAGGGTCACCGCAAGATGGACAGTACGGGTCTGACTTGCGGTCGTACATGTGAAAGCGTTTGGAAGTATACGCACATCCAGCTCGAAGCCTGTGCAGCAAGGATGCCTCGGCACGTGGGAGTCGACGCGGAATAGTAGCGGGAGGTCTTCCGGTCGCCACTCCTCGGTGGGGATGTTGTTGTCTGAGGGATATCCGGATTAACCGGTGAGCCTCGTTAAAACGATCTAAAAGAAATATCACAATCTTTTCCCATTCAGTTACGGCAAGTTGCAGTTTCCTAATATCAAATATAGATGGCGACACGTGTTCAAGAATAGCTTGATTTGCATTTGACGTCATGTGCCGCTTGGACCGTGGCTTGGACGAGGGATAGAAATGGCACCAGATGTGTGGGTGTCAGTTGCAGAAGTTATTTTAAGTTTAAATGGCAGCAGATGTGTGGGTGTAAGTTGCAGAAGCAATTGCAGAAGTTATTTTTGATACCACACTACGGCTTATTCGAATGGTGCGACTATATTTAGTTACATAGCCGTCTAGATAGCTTTAACCAAAATAGATATTAAAAAAAAAAGAAAAAAAAAAACATTAGTGTTTTTGAGACATTGCACTGGCCTACGGGTCCCCATTTTGCGGGTTTTAATCCAGTCCGAGGTGCCCGGAATCTGACGGAGGCCTATTACTGAGAAGGCGCACTGCATGAGTCTGCAAGGTTACACGCTCATGCAGTTCGTCATTTTTTGTGTG
Organism: Ixodes scapularis; assembly: GCF_016920785.2. Classification (NCBI taxonomy): domain Eukaryota; kingdom Metazoa; phylum Arthropoda; class Arachnida; order Ixodida; family Ixodidae; genus Ixodes; species Ixodes scapularis. Next base: position 51,611,173 of record NW_024609835.1, on the reverse strand, counting down.
TGTGTTTGTGCGATTATCGGTTATACCTAGGGTTCCGCGTTTTCGGTTTCTATTTTTTTCAAAATCCGGCGTACTTTTTTCGGTGTTTATTTTAAAATTCAATTTTCGGTTTTTTTCGGCGTATATTTATGCCCTCAAAATTTTATCGGTGTTTTTCAGTGAATATACAATAAACACCAACGGTCACCGGATCAGATGATTCTTGTAGCTCTGATATTTTTGATCATTCAAAGAATAACGGCACAGATACATTGAAAAAGAAATGGACACTTTATTTGGCGAATGTGTGCAACTGTAAAAGAAACAAGAAGAAAACAGAAATACAGACAAGTAAAATATAAAGCCTATTTCCAAAAAAAAAAAATGGAACTTTACCGTTTGTACGTCAGGATTACGTGATCTTATTATAGTACACACACATGTACATTCCTAAGTTCTCCTCGTTGATCCGCACTCTTTCTTCCCTGTTAATATAACCCTGAGCTTCGAGAATGCCCTCACAACGCTAACACTGGACACTGGCAGGCTGAGGATATGAAGAGCTGCCTGAGCCAAAATTGGCCCATCAACCAATTGTGACCACCAAAAGAGACACGGTGCGACGTATTGAAGCACAACATAACATGCAGAGCTTGAATCAAGTCAGTCTTCTTCACAACAAGTTAAAAAACACGCTTGTATATGGGGAGTCAGGGGGCATTTCAGACTTCACGTTCGGATCGATGATGCGGCACACTCAAACCAAGACGTCGTGATGGCATCCGTGTATCCCATAAATTCGGGCACATTTCGATAGACACTGTCGTTCCATTTTTTTCGCCACAGCTCTGCGGTACGACTGGAAGGTCAAGGTGAGCTTTTCCGGTTAAAACTGAATTTTAGAAAATGAATGCGACGTATTTTTATCGGTTTCAATCGAAAATGCCGAGCCTAAAAACTGACCTTTTTCGGTTAAAACCGAATTTCCGAAAATGGATTCGGCGTACTTTTATCGGTTTTTATCGGTTTAAACCGAAAACGCCGAACCCTAGTTATACCAAATATAGAGAGTACGCCGTGACATTGCGTCTTTAATGTGCGTATTTTCGTGTTCTCTTTTTTTTTTTTTTTCTCTTCTTCTTCTTCACATCTGTGATTGCGCTTTTACTTATGATGAAACAGGGCATAGTTGTTGAACTTCGGAGAAAATATTGTATAGTAAAAAAAAAAAGAAAAAAAAAGTAACACGTTAATGCGAATGAAAAAAAAAAAGAAACACGGAAATTAGAGCAGTTGTAACAATTATATATCTATATATCTCTGATCTTCAAATGTCTCAATACTCGTAGCAAAGCTAATTGCTCACCTCGACAAGGAAAGAAAATCCTGACTGTTCTGAAACGTTTTCAATTTTTGTTGTTGTTTTTATCGCGATTTTTTTATGTTGTCACAAAACAAATTTATTCTCTGTGCTCTATATCGTAATTATGCGACTTTATTTACTTTCATAGCCGCCTCAAAGACAACGATGCAAAGCGCAGGCCTACAGATCCCCAGTTAATTTTACGGATCCCCAGACGTTCAGTGATTATACCTAACCAAAGTAATAATTAAACGTATAATCTCACCCTCCTGGCAGCTCAGCGGCAGCCGTGAGCGCTCGCTGAGCTCACTACCCCTCCTCTAGATCACGGCCACTCAAGCAACCAAGGACGTCATGAAGGAGGTTATTTTTTGCTTGTTTTTGTAATTTTAATTTGCCTATAACTTTTCAAATAAAGCGAAATTCGAGAAGAAAAAAAACAGTTTCGGTAAGTTACTACACGTTCAGTGCGCTCAGGTTCGGTCCAAATTAAAAACCAGTAAAAAAGTACTTGGAGAGCCCCTTTAAGTGGGATTTTTCTTGTCTAAATTCGCGTTATATGATTTCGATCACTTAACCTTCAAAGAATGAATTCGGCTTTTGAATTCGAGCACAGTAGTCCAGTTGCCCAACAATAATAGTTACTTTTTTTATTTTATTAAAGAGTATAAATAAGGTGGTGGTATTGTCTCGAGAAAAAAAAAAACAGCAAGCTCGTGTAAGACACAACGATTATACTGGACAATGCAAGGTCTATTTTAAATTTATAACTCAGTCTGTATCTCTGTGACAGTATATCTGTCCCTCTTTCTTTCATTTTCTCTTTCTCTCTTTCTCTCTCTACCGGTCTGTGTGCTTTTGTGCGGACGCGTACTTCTTGCGTTTATTTCCTTCCTTCGCATTTCAATGTGCATGCGTAGGATGCCAGAGAACTGAGCGAATGAAGTGGAAGGTAAAAACAGTGCTCCTTTCCGATGTGCCCAGAAGAATGCCGTATTTTGCTCGTGTTAAGCCTGATATATCATTTCCTTGTTTGGTTATTATATAAATAAATACAAAATATATGCGCATGAAAATCATTAAGTCATCAACAAACGATAACTTGAAATATATTTCTGCGATTTTATTCTTGAAAAAAAGCACGATTTATATTATCCCAGTAAAACTGGAATACTTCAAATCACGATTTAATTTCTGCTCAAAAACCACAATTGATACAGTTTTGATTTCTATTCCCTACCGTGCATTCCACGACCCTGCATAAAAATTTGAAGATAAAGTATAGCTGCAAGTTTCCGAAAACGACGTCGACCAGTTTGGGATGCTGGGTATTTTCGATCGCACGCCGTATCGTCGGTTTCCTTCCCTGCAATGAACCAACAGCGCAGCATCACTCTAGAAACCCGTGCATCGTGCATTTCATGCACCGCCTGGCAGCCAATCCAATTAATAGAAGTGAAAAGCAAACACGAGTGAACAAGAGTCGTATTCATAGTCTTTTCCACACGTGATTCCTTGATCCCAAGTAACAACCGGCCCTTCAAATCCTTGATTTGGTTGCCACATTTGCCGTGATGCCTTCGCCGTTTCTGCTGTGTAGCAGGAGCAGGACTAGTCGCTCGCGCTCGTACCTTTTACTGCAGCCCACCTTGAGAAAACAAGGTGAGGCAGATGTGCGCCGAGAAAGTGAGGGAGAGAAGGGGGCGACAGCACGCGGGGAGGGAAGAACGCCGAGCTGTGATTGGATGGAGGGATTAGTCGATAGACCTAAAGATAACAGACTTTGTCTCCACTGTACTCAGCGAACACGTTAAAACGTGAAATGCAGTCGTTCGGCGTTTGGCTCTCGCATTCGAACGCGTTCGACGAGTGAAGTGGAGACAAAGGCCAGCCAGCTTTAGGTCTACCCACTAATCGTACGAATCAGAGCTCGGCCTTCTGACGGCCCCGCGCGCTCTCTCCTCCTCTTCCCCACTTTCTCGGCGCATACTGAAATTCATACACAAACTTCACTGTGGCGATGATATTTCGACGTTTCACGGAAAAATTGTGGGAATTTGATCGCAGCAAAAGCTACAAGAGCGAGTTCCATGCTTTGAACGGGCCTGCCGAGCAGTGGCCGGCCATCAGTTTGTCGAACGACGTCCCACCGACAGACTGTTTCGTATACGGTGACGTTCTATCGACACTTCGTTTCATCGAAAGGTTCTTGCGATCGTGTCATCGACACACCTAGCGACGTTTCGTCGAAAGCGTCTGTCCGCGCACATCGCCTCTGAGGCCAGCATCCGGAAGGGAGCTGGCCGAACTTTTGGCGGTGCCGATGAACTCCGGTGCAAGCTGCGGCCTGAGATTATATTGAAGTTTCCCCGAGTGAAGTATCGGGTTTCCACGCGTAGCGTAGAGTGTTTGAAAGCCCAGGATTAAAACTGGCGAATTTGTTTTTTTTCCCTATCGGAGCCGCCTGAGTGAGTTCGCTTTAGTTCCAGTATCCTTCCAGCGAACCAAATGAAGCCTGTAATTCAGTCCAATCCACTTAGCAAAAGGTAATACGTTGTCGACGACACGTCGCAGTCGCATATGTGTTCACTAAACAAGTTTCCACGAAGCATGCCAGTGTCGACGAAACGTATGTTCATGAAATATGGCAATGAAACGCGTATCAATGAAAAGTTGTCCACGGAGCGCCTTCCTACGAAACAGTATGGAGCTCTGCCGAGTACACGCGGATGCGATGTGACAAGTTGTTGAAGGCAGCATGGTAGCGCGTGGAGTTTCCGCTTCGCTCGCATTTATGGCGAAACAGAGGCTGCCTTTTGCATATGCGCAGTGCCAACCGCTTTTCACGTGACCACTCGCTCGTTTATGAATATTGATTTGCTTTGTAGTTTTCACTACGATTCAGCTCGGATTAGAGAAAAACAAACACTGCTGGTCACGCGTGCCACAATCAACACAGAATGTTCACATGTGGCCGCTCGCGTGGGTAAACGTTGTTGTCTGTCAAGAACAAGTGTGATTGTGGAAAATCAAGCGGCGAAAGTTGGCTGTTAACGCGCGCTTTGTGGCAAGCCCTTGACCGAGAAGATTCTCAGCCGTCAGCACGTGGATTTCGTTTCAGCAACCCAGAGTTAGAATGCTTCTACTTGTTCTATTGCAAGCAATCAGGAGACACTGCTTACACCTCGCCTGAACGTAAACAAATACAAAAAAAAAATGCAAACATTCCAGCCTGAGCAGTACGTGTACAAGCTTTATCTCTCGATGCACTCAAGAGTGTAAATTTTCCAGTCTTCATCAACGACCGCGATATGCCTGCGCGTACACAATGTTTGACATAACGTCACACCCCACCCCTTGCACATTTTTGATTATTTGGCACACCACTAGATAATCCGCCCAAATCACCAAATTAGTATTGCTACATTTCTTAAACTGTGTGATAGCTACCTATAAAACTAACAATTGCTCGGCTGCAGTCATACTACCTGCCCCTGCACTGAGTGCTAAAAGTAATTTTGCTTATTTATTGTCGTGAGTGATGTTTTCAAGATTGGCATTACTGTTGTTAAGTTGTAAGCATAAGACCTTTATGACAGTCCCGCTTTGTGTTTACCAAAATAAATATCTACAACAACTAACGCGCATTTTTCTGTGTTTTCAAATCACACGGTAAAAAAAGAAAAAAAAAACAAAAAAACATTGCAGTGACCTAATATGAGACACTAGACAAAAAAAAAAAGTTTATTTGATTTAGTTTTTTAGGTATTAAATTCCTCAAGCTAGAATCTCGGAAACCCACGTCTATTACGTCCTCACGTTGTTGTTTTTTTAGTGGAAATCTATAAAGCGTTAGACAGGTGCAGGACAAAATGGCCGACTCGTCGAACCAATTTTACCACGTTGAAATATGTGTATTATGGTTCGAGATCCCCGGGGTGATAAATGCGCACCGCCAATCTCACTTTTTCGACGCGTCGGTTCTATTGTCGTGCATGTGCCTCGCCACTAGATCAGGACGATTTTCAAGTTTTGTTTTGACCCCATTTGCTGGAGACGCGAGCTCATAGCGTAGGCGACTGCTCCCTTGCATTAGAACTGGTGCAGGCGGGCCGCGTTCCACACAAAGCTCGCGCGTCAAGAAACAAGTGAACGGCCAGGGATGTCAATTTCAGGAGAAAGAAAAATACCACACTGTATCGAAGCACCACCACATACGATTTATTGCCTTCATGCACAGGTCTGGAAGGCGACCCCATCGCCACCTGTTGGTTCAGAATCACACAAACCAAGGGTGGGGTTTCACCAATAACTCTGTGGTTTCACCCATATGGATTCCCTTTAAGATGACTGCAGCCGAAGCCACAAGCACGAGAGCTCGAGGTCGCCGCTTTGAAACGCTCTTCGGCAGAAGGAGCGCTCGTGCTAGGAATGCCGGTACGCCTCAAAGCCAAAAGCGCGGCCTAGCCCGCGCTTGTAACTTTGGCTGCACTCTCAGTTTAAGGGTCTCTGGTGTTCGGCGGTAAAGCCCTTGAATGTTTCAAAAGTAGCGCAAGGTGCGTCGATGCACGAGGCACGTGTCACGCGCAGCCCTTGGGAAGATCATGGCAGCACAGCGCAGCACTGAGCTGGATTTCAGACGCCATGAATTTCCTAGAATTGGCGCGCGGCACGTGCCTCGAGCATGTCTACAACAATGAATGGCGCCACTTTTCCCAGGATAGAGGGGCTTTATTCGGCGGTGGTCCAGTGTGCCGCGAGAGGCCAGCACATCGTGGAACAGGAGTGGTGTTGCGGTATTCTGGGATTGGAACATCAGAAGAGCCAGAAGCTCCTCTCTGAGTAGCATTAAAGCACTCGACCAGTAACCGTCACTCGCATGACTGATAGATATCACTGGAGGCCCACGTCGGAAATAAATAACCTTCATAGACCGCCGCAGCTATCTCAACTCGATGGCTGTGTTTTTCCAAGGCAAGCTGGAGTGAGTTCAGCGCACGCCCGGTCGTCCTGGGCATGCAGAGAGCCTAGGCTTCTACTTCGAAGCCAACGGCGTGACAGAGATCGGCAAGAAATGGGCACTGCTACTCACGTTGTGCGGTGCCAGCACGTACAAGACGGTTCGTGCACTGGTGGCGCCCAGGAAGCCCGCAGTGAGGTATCCTGCGACGGGTTGGTCACTGGCCCACTTCGACCCGCGCCCGTCCGAGCCGTACAGTTGCAGTGAGTTCCGACGCCGCGACCAAGCACATGGCGAATCCATTAGGAGCTGCGTAGCAGCCCTGAAAAAAATTGGCCGCCGACTGCAACTTCGGAGTGCGTTCGACACCATTCCCCACGACGGAGCCAACGCCCAGAGATGCGGTCTAGGAGAGCTCAGCGAGGAGCACAGGTCGTCCGGTGTCGGGTATCCCAGCGACGGCCCAGGCGATTCCCTCCATGCTGCCTTTGGATATCATGTTGCGGGATCGCTTTGTTTGCGGTGTTCGCGACGAGCATCTACAGCAGCGCCTCCTCGTGGAGCCGGACCTGACGTTCCAGAAAGCGTACAACATGGCGGTGCGCGCAGAGAGCGCCGCATTCCAGCAGAAGGGTCTCAGGACAAAAAAGGCCGAAGTAAACAAGCTTTTTTTTTTAAAGGGCAAACAATGAAGAGGACACCTGCACCGAAAGACGAGTCAACGGCTCATCGTTGCTTCCGCTGCTTCGGAGCACATTCTGCTGCTAGCTCTGCCGATTTATGAGCGTGCTTTGTCAGTTTTGCTACAAACCGGGACACATCGAAAAGGCATATTTGAAGAAGGCACGAAGAGTAAAAGGGCCGCGCGGGACGCACAACCTTAGCCACGATACACCAGATTCTGAATCAGAGGACGAACCGGCACTGAATATGCAGGAGCTGAACTTTCTGCCAGCTGTAACAAAGACGCTACCCAACTTTTTGGTGACACTGCGAATTGACGAGATTCGGGGGCGGCTTGCACCATCATCAGCGCAGCGCCATTCCGCCGGCTCTGGCTATCCCAACCTCCCAAGCTGATCAAAGAAGATATCGGTCTTCGCACTTGGTCTGGAGAAGGGCTGAGAGTGCTGGGCTCGCTGCAAGTGCATTGGGGCACAGGTTCAAAGACTTCGTTCTTCCGTTGCTGGTGACAGAGGGCAATGGCTGCAGCCTGCTGGGACGCGATCGGTTTTCCGAATTCCAAATTCCGGTGAGCGCAGTTCGTCAGGTATCTGGAAACACCGATGTGCAGAATATTCTGGCAGCCCATGGCGAGGCTTTCGACCCAAAAATCGTTGGGTATGGGGGACCGCCAATTAATATGGAGCTCAAGGAGAACGCAAAACCAAGTTTCTCAGTCACGCTCGTCGGGTGCCTATCGCGATTCGCTCGGTTGTGGAGGCTGAATTCTTAAATTTAGAGCGGCAGGGCATCCTTGAGGCGGTTCAGCACTAGGAGTGGGCCACTCCAGTCGTCGTCTTACGCAAGAAGGATGGGTCCGTGAGGCTTGGCGGCGACTATCGCAGTATACGGTGAACGCGGCGGCGAAGCAAGCGACATACCCACTGCCTTCTCCAACTGAGGCTCTGTCAAATTTGCGGGGTGGTACTGTGTTTTCGGCGCTGGACTTGGCCCAGACATACCAGCAATTGCGCATCACTGAGGCTACAGCGGAGGTGTAAACGATCAACACAATCAAGGATTTCTACCGAGTGAAGAGACTGCCTTTTGGAGTAGCAGCGGCCCCCGCCGTAATCGAGAAGGTCAAGGAGACTATTCTCGCGGGAATTCCCGGAATCAGTATCTGCTTGGATGACGTCATCATCTCTGCTGCTACTTTGGAGGAACACGCACCTCGTCTCAACGAGGCGCGGTTTGGCTTGACAGAAGAAAAATTGCTCGGGCATCGCATCAATGCGGAGGGAATTCGCCCGACGCAAGAGAAGATTCAAGCAGTTTTTGACGTTCCCGAGCCCAAAAGCGAGGCACAGCTGCAGTCGTTCTGGGTCTGCTATCCTTTTATAATTGATTCTTAAAGAGTATAAGAGCTGAAATGGCCCAATGTGTGTACGCACTGTTGAAGCAGAAAACTCCATGGACGTGGGGAAGCGCTCACCGTTTTGCTTTCCGGAAGCTGAAGGATCTAATCGTGAGGTACACTGTGCTGGCACACTACGATGCTGAGAAGCCCGTTCAGCTTTCATGCGATGCTTCACCACATGGCGTGGGTGCCGTGTTGGCTCAGGTAGACAATCAAGGACGAGAAGCACCAATCGCCTTCGCATCCAGAACGGTGCTGAGGAGCGCAACTATACGCAAAGCTTGATCGGGAAGGTCTGGCGATTCTGTACGGCGTGGAGCATTTCCAATACCTCGATCACCAACCTCTCTCCGGTATCCTGGGTCGAAACAAGTTGGTGCCCCCGGTGCTTTCCCCTCGAATGACGAGGTGGTGTGTAAAGTTGGCAGCCTGCCTGTACGAGCCGAAGTACAGGCAGGGCGCACGACACAGATGCACTGAGCAGGCTTCCGTTGAGTTAGCCTGACGATGAACAACAACACCCTGGAGACAATCTGATGTTTGAGGCGTTCTCCCGTCCGCCACTGACAGCTTCACGAAGCAAGTTGCCGAGGAAACTGCACGGGATGTCGCGTTACGCGAGGTCAACAGGGCAACACAAGAGGGCACCTTGCATCGTCTGAGTGCGCAAGATTTCCTGCCCTACGTCAAAAAGGCAACGTAACTGTCTTCACAGAAAGGATGTGTATCTGGGGGTCGCGTGTGGTCATGCCTGCGTCTTTGAGAGGAGATGCATTGGAACTGGTACCCATCGGACACCAACAAATTGTTGCGATGAAGGCGTGCGCCCGCAGCTAAGTATGGTGGCCGAGCATCGACATAGATATCAAAACACCTGTCGCCACATGCGGCAGGTGCCAGGAGCATAGGAGTGCAACGCCCGAGGTCCCAAGCCCTGAATGGGAGCGTCCGTCTGCACCATGAAACACGGTGCACGTCTATTTTGCCGGGCCAATAGCAGGTAAGTCATTTCACTTCCTAGTAGACGCCTCCTCGAACTGGTTCGAGGTCAAAGTTGTAAACAGCATGATGTCAGTGGCGGTAATTTAAGAGCTTCGTAGTACTTTTGCCCTTTTCGGGGTACCCCGTTAAATCATCTGCGATAATGAACGGCCTTTTGTCTCCGACGAAATCAAAACATTTTAATGGCATCAAGGCAGTGACTACTGAACCGTATCACCGAGCCACTAATGGGCAAGCCGAGCGCATGGTTTAATGAGTTGAAACGCGCTCTCGCAAAGGGAGGACGAGACAGCCTCCGAGCCGTGGTATCCCGCTTTCTGTTCAAACAGCACACGAACATCCACACGGCGACTGGGAAAGCTGCAGCCTCGATTCTCTTCGGAAGGGAACTTCGAGTCAGCTTTGGAGCGATTGAAGCCCAATGGGGACGAGATTCGAGCGACGTAATAGACAATGCGTGTGGGTTGTATGTTGGCCCGGCAGTCTGGATACGACGGTTCCCAGGAAACCCCGGATGGATCCCGGGCGAACTACGGAAGAGACAAGGACCACGATCCTGGGCCATAAGTACGCAGCAAGGGGAAGTCCGCCGTCACGACAGTCACATACTAGAACGAAGTCGGTCGCAGTTTGGTCATCCAAGGGTAACCCCGTCACCGCCTGTGTGGGACATGGACATCCCAGCTGATCTCCCCGTGGCACAGAATGCGGCAACTACTCTACCAGCCAATCCTCCACTTGGAACACGCACCACTCGCCTTCGGAGATCACCTCAGCGCTTTGGGGCCTCTGTCTAAGGGGGAAAGGGGGGGGGGGGGGGGGGGGGGGCAGTGGTCGGCAGTGTTCCAGTGTGCTGCGAGAGGCCAGCACGTCTTGTGGAGCAGGAGCGGTGTTTCGGCATTCCGGGATTGGAATATCAGAAGAGCCAGAGGTTCCTCTCTCGGCCGGATTAAAGCACTCGATCGGTAACCGTCACTCGCATGAATGGTAGATCTCAGGGTCTTATGCCGCCAAAAAAAATACAAAAATACAAAAATAGACCTGTAGTAATGTTGTTGTTTTTTTTTCTTAAACCTAAAAAGTGTGACAAGTCAAACATCTTAGGCAGACAACTTGCGAGGTGGAGTACCACCTCGCAAGTCGTGTGAGTGTTATCAAGGGCACATAATAATATAAATGGAACCGCGCAACAATTCGTGTTTACAAGCTCTCGTAGCACATAGAAAACGGATGTGGCACGATTGCCCCGCGTGCAGAATCCCTGTCGCAAAAGCAGTGCGTCATTTGCCACATGTTTCGAAAAACCCGCGTTCAAATACCCCCGTCCCGTATTCCCTCCGTGCCAAAACCCCCGTCTCCTTTGCCCCCGCCCCACCCTCTTCGCGCTTCGACTAGCATTGTTCTCTGTCTTAACCTAATTCGTTGAGGGCCTACAAAGGGTATTTTAAGTTAAAGACAACAGCGAAAGAAGATTGATGATAACGTAATGAGACAGACGGGCTAATTAAAGCTAAACACTTCTAAAACCCAACACGGAGGCTGCAAATAGGGGACAAACAAATGACGTCTCAATTGGCATCTTGTGTTTGTCCCCTCTTTGTATGCTCCACCTTGGGTTTTAGAAATGTTTAACAAAATAAGGTTAAACTGGACCACAGAAAAACTTAAAATGACGTATAAGTGGCCAACTGCATAAATCTCCGTATACGCAGATTTATGGAATTGGCCACTTGTACGTCAATTTAAGTTTAATTTTAGTTTAAAAAAATATTTGTATCCATCTAGATAGATAAAGTCTTTAATTCTACGTCTGAGTCTACCTCTATGACAGCGGAGTGCATCGCTGGTTATAACCAGCGATGCACTCCGCTGTCATAAAAGTAGACTCAGGTGTAGAATTAAAGACTTATCTATCTAGATGGATACAAATATTTTTAGAACGACATAAGAAGAATGGAACCGGCGTTTGGTGCTGCGTGTATACGTAATAAGAATGGCACCATGAGCTGCGGATTAACAGTTTTGAAAGAACCTTTCGTCGGAACTGTAAATCCGCGCGTGCTTCAAAGTCGAAGAAAGCTTCGGTCCAATGCTTATTCATTAAACTAACTTTAAATGTTTTGCCAGTGACCGATATTTTCTGTTGGTTCTCACTTTTAATGTCACAAGAGGTGAATGTGTTTGGCGTACGCCTGAAGAGCGGGAAGCTTCGTCCAGTGCACACTTACGGTTTCTTAGTTTAAAACCAGAATAATCGACCCTCGAGCCGAGGACCCGGCCACCTGAGACGGGGGGACTCGCGTTATGGTTTTCTGAAACTGGGGCTTTTTGAACGGTGCTTTTGACATTGGGTGCTTTCGTGCACCACCCATAGAAAACACTCTCTAAATCTACGTGCTCGCGCCCCTGACCCTCAAAACGCTGCAGAGATCTCCGGAGACAGAATTTAGAAGTGTCGACTACTACCGTCACAAAAAAAGGCGCAAATTACCGCGTCGTATATAACGCAACGTGTGCTATCCATAAAACTCGGGAAGAAAGCAAAATACAGCCAGGCCGTGAACAATACGCCGAATAATCGATTGCTTTTGTACTCACTTGGCTACTTTTCGCAATGTTTCTTGCCTGAAACTAAAATTCCGACCCGCATAGACATTAAAAAAAGGAACAGGCGCTTTCTTAACTTCGCCGAGGAGGTCGAGCCAATTATTGCCATAGGAAAAGAACGAGAAAAAAAATCAGAGATTGTTACTGTAATTATTATGTCACAAGTTAAATATGCAAATTGCGCTGGAACACGAAGGGTATGAAATGCTGCATCTAAGTGTGCCTGCTCACATGGCCCCGTAGAGAGCCAAAACACTCTGCCCGGCCATTCGCTGGTTCCTTCAGATCCCAGGAATCAACGGTCACTAGATATAACAAAAAACTTTTTCTTTTTTAGATTATAATTTTAGGTTGGAATTTTATACTATACTATACACAAAATAGCAAGGGGAGCGAAACCGAAGGAAGGACGTGAAGAGGGAGGCTTCTGCTAAACCTGAGAACGGCGTGCCGACGTTTGACTAGGAAACCTAGCTTCTTCGAAGCATACTATGCAAATCTCCACCTTCGACGTGGAGATAATTTATATTTTATCTGCGGAAGTAACAGTATCACGACCTCAAATCGAGCCTAGACGCGGCGTGTCAATCCACTGACGCTTTTTGAGCCCGCTAATCCGGACCTCACGGTCGAAGATATTAGACGCGGACACATTTGTTTACGCGGGACACGAAGGCGAGTGCGCGGACCATTCTCGATGTTTGAAAAATTGTCTTTCCCCAAGAGGGACGTGAAGTGAAAAGAGAACGCCTATTTAATGACGGCTACCGGAAGGCGATAGGCGATCTGGCGAACTGAAAACTCGGCACGCAGCAGCCTAAGGGCGCTTCGAGGCTGAGAGATTTAATGGGGTTCATTAGAGACCAGGGCGCAGTAGGCGTGATGACGACGACTAATTGTGGCTACTTAGAGGGTACGATTGCAACTGCACACTAAACGAGTTGAAGAAACAACAACAAAAACGCAATTGACGCTCTAACAAAACAGAAATAATGAAGATTGACGGATACAAACGACAAAAATGTAAACGTCTTCAGCTTCTAAACCGAGAGACAGAAAAACTGCCAGCGTTTGAACGTTTTTACTTTAGGGGCCTCAGCAAAATAAAATACTTGCGTTTGCAAAATAAAATACTTGCGTAAGGAACCAAAATTAGGTTTCCTCAACGCTATACATGTTCCAAAAAGATACGTGAATTGGACATAGGGGTTTCATCTAAGCCGGCACTATATGCGTTTTTGTGACATTCAAGAACAATGAGTATTCTCCGCAATTAATCAACTCCAAAAGATCGAGGGGTGGTCGGCTTCACCTCCAGGCACTATATTTTCCTTTCTTTCTGCAATGCGGCAATCTAATATATATATATATATATATATATATATATATATATATATATATATATATATATATATATATATAGGATGTTTTTTCTAAGCTTAACAGATTTGTTTTAAGAAAGCCGTGAAACTCACCTCCACAAGCGGCTTATGCCGCTTGTGGAGGTGAGTTATACGGCCAGGGGGACATATTATAGGGGGCTAATCGTAACGATCAGTCGCCTAATTAATTAAAATTTGTTAATTAACTTTTTAATTAATGAAAGTAGACATATGGTTCCAATTAGAAACTTGCTCAGCGTCATCGAAAACCACCAAATCAGTCATTTTCAGAAAGACTTTTAGCACGTGAGAAGCGTATTAGTGCGTTAAATTTACCGCTGTTTGAGCAGCTACAAAGCTAGCGGTTGCGATAAGGCGCCCGCGCGATTTTTTCGTCTCTTATCTAGCCCCAGCCTTGTACCTGCTCCACGAGCGGTAACTTTAGTGCACTACTACGCTTCTCACGCACCTAAAGTCTTTCTGAAAATGACTGATTTAGTGGTTTTCGATGACGCTCAGTAAGTTTCTAATTGCAACCATATGCCTAATTTCATTAATTAAAAAGTTAAGTAACGAATTTTAATTAATTATCCGACTGATGGTTACGATTAGTCTCCTATAATATGTCCCCCTGGCCGTATAACTCACCTCCACAAGCGGCTTAAGTGTAACTTTCACGGCTTCTTTAAAACAAATCTGTTAAGTTAAAAAAAAAACACCCTGTATATATATATATATATATATATATATATATATATATATATACATCGTGTATACTCCGTGTCACTAGTTGCGTGCAGTACAGCTGAAGACAACGCCAGGCAAGGGGAGGAAGGGCACGCACTAAGAATGCTGGGGATAAAGAGAGAAACCTCCTCTCCTCTCTGGCGTTCCTAGTGCTCTTTCTTTCTCCCCTTGCCCTCCTCTTCACTTCCGCCTTCATAGTACTCGCCCCTTGTCTCTTCGTCTGGCGTTGCTTTCGTTTGCACCGAAGTGACTGAACAAATAGTGACACGGAGTATAGAGCGCATCTTCGACCGTTGAGTTCAGCGTCCTATACCGCTCGGCGCTCCAGCATCGAAGGCGTCCCGAAGTGCCAACAAATTACGTCAGAGGGGCCGGCGTGTCATGCTGCGGCATGTCGCGATCGTGGCAGTTGCTTGTGCAAGTTTCGACAAAAGGAGAAGCGAACGCAAGTTTCGTTGCCGTCGCAGCGGCCTAACTCGTGGCCGCTGAAGTTCCAGTGGAATGTCAAGCTGGAGAGTGACCCGTGCGGTAAAAGAGACGTCAGCAGTTTCCACATTTACTGCTGTGCACGCCAGGACCGCGTAAGCATCCTATAAATCCATAAATCACAACGAAGCGCGGCCGATTTTCCCATTAAAAAGCAATCAAAGATTGAACCAGTGTTCAATCTTTCCTGGAACGCCGTTCCTGGAACGCATCCCTTTTAGGAGGAACGAAGTAACGCCGCCGTTCCATTTTGCATCGGTGGAACTGGAACGGGAACTCGTTACATTTTTACTGGAACGGAAAAAGGAACGGCGTCCCTTTTCTTCGTACAGTGGGGTAATTTGTATTTTATTTCTAAGAGGGAAATTCTAAAAGTATAGAAACAATATCTTTACGAAGAGCAGGATCTCATTAACTTTTTGGTTACTTATCTTAGGGTTTCTTTTTCTGTGGTCCTCATTTCGTAACAGTCGGGTAAAAAAAAACTAGTGGACATCGATTTTTTTTTTTTTTCAGTGCCCGAAACTGCGGTATAAAAAGCAAAACTTTTAATCGAAGGAAAAAACAGAGAAGGAGGGACGTTTAGCACTCGGCTACTTTCTTTGCTTCCACGAATCCTCATACACTCAGAAATCTAAGGCCGACTACAGCCATCACTGAACTTCCACAAAGAGACCTACAGTTAAAACAAAATAACAGGATACCTGACATCGAACGCACCCTTGTATCCCGAATATTGGTCGCTTAAGATATACACAAAAAATGCATGTTTATTTCTGCTGCTCTTGTCTCCCACTTTCAAACTAAACAACGAATCCAACCTTCACGAAGAATGACTTGTAGTTTTCAAGACTGACCTTCCAAAAGCCTTACCCTCTTCTTTACCGGCTCGTCTTGCGGACAGCAACATCGAGAAGCAGGTGTTGTTAAGTTCGAACAAGGGACTTTGTTATATTGAAACGTGTGAGGTTGTTGTAAAACGATCGTGCAATGTGGGGTAACACTACATTTGGCTCGTCTGGATCGCCCACCACAAAATATGGTTGAAAGCTATAATTTTTAAAGGTGAATATTTCAGCAAATGAAACCCTGCTTCCGCTTGTCTTCTTCTCTTGGTGCCCTTCCGTACCTGCATTGAAATTCGTATGTTGCCATTTGATGGTACAGATAAACATAGAAAACTCCGCTTGATATAGCTAAATATGGTAATCAACAAAATGGAAATGTAACGTATATGTAACGGTGCGTTCCATTTTTATAAGTGCAACGGGAGCGAGTTCCTTTTTCGCATATGGAACTTGTAATTGGAACGCGCTCCAAAAATCAGAAGGAACGAGGAACGAGCTTTTGTTCCTTGTTTTGAGGAACGTGTACAACACAGAATCGAACACACCGAGGTCATCTTCGGCGATGGGAGCAGCATTGTTCCGGCAGCCAGGACGACATGTGAGCACTGAAAACGCGACAATGCTTTGAGATTGCAAACGCTGTTATTACAAAATGAGTATGCTTTTGTAGATGGTAAAAGCAAATAAGAATAGTAAAAAAAAAAAAAAGTTATTTTTTTTTTCTCGGAGAGGAAACATAATACCGCAATAATCGTCTCAAAAACAGCGGACTATGTTGTGGGGTTTTTTTTTTTCGCGGGAGTGATATGTGTCCGGTCGTCAGCTCTCTAGGGCACGCTCGCTGGGTTGAAATGTAGTCCGGGCTCTATGGGCAAGGAGCCGCGCGCACTCGAGATATCCCTCCGCAGTCCCACAGGTCGGAGGCGCGAGGATCCTCCGCTCGCAATCGGCTGACAGTGGTCCTGGTTTCGGAACATGCTCCTCCCATCGCCAGAGATGACCTCGCAGTGTTGCGATCTTTGATTTCTCTTCCATTAGGGAAATTTTCCGTGTATCCTGATTGGTTAGGGATTTCTAGGGTACCTGTAGAGTGAGTTATCGCCATATTTAGGCGACCTGAGAAAGCTCCTCAGGACACCTTTAATGCATACCGGGAGGCGAGGTTTTCCAGGGGTATTAAGCGGTTAAAGGGATGCTGAACCGAAATATGTCAATTTGAATCTTAAATTATTTAGTTGCATTGAAAAACTAATGTTCAAGTATATATTTAAAAAAAAAATCATGTTGACGTTTTCTTCTAGAGGATTGCACGAGGTGAAAACAAAACATTCACGTAATATTTTCCCCCTGATAACCGGAGTTCTCGCAGCGCCAAAGAACTGACATCGAACTTCGAAGTCTCGCTTCTCGAAAAGGCACGTCAGTCGGTGCGGTCCTTCACGTCCACCCGTTTTCCGTCTACGCAAGAATCAAAAGTGTCGGCTGCCCCGTGCCTCCAGCGCCAGCATCTGTCCGTCCGTGGGCAACTAATCCCGAGCCCCGAGCAGGGGCCGGTCACACGCGGAAGGCGCTGCCGCTGAACAGCCACTATGCAGAGGCCCCGCGAATTTCGGCGGCGGACGTCGGTGTCGCAACCTCATCTCGATTCTCGCGCGGTAGCGCGGCCGAGACCCCCGGATGGTCCCATAACTCTCATCGATACCGGGCGAATCCCCCTGCCAAAGAGAAAAGGGCAAGGAACACGGAACTAACGCGGGTCCGCCAATGTCGCCCCTGCGCGATCTATATACCCTGCCAGAGGTCTGCCCGCAGAGCGTGCGTGCGCGCGACGGCGGGGCCGTTCCATGTGTCGCGCGTACATGCGCCCGGCATTCGGACACTAAATCAGCGTGGGCTGCCGCAGTTAAGCAAGGCCGCCGCGATAAAGAGCTGTCGCAGAACAGGAAAGACGTCGGGTTTCGGGGGGTGTCGAAATTCGGGGGACCGCTTTTGCGCTCGCTGCATTGGGCGGCCGCTAACGAAGCATGGCCCCTCGCCGCCGCTAAGCCGGCCTCCTTATTAGAAGAAAGAGGCGCTCTCAAAGCGGAGGCTTCCTGTTCAGATGGACCGATAGAAGAGATGCACGTAGCGGACTGCGCACTCGGGGCTGCCCAGCTCGTGTCCCGGCCGCACAATCGGCGCCCCATCGAGGCCCGGCGTTGCCACCGCCACTCCGTGAGCGCCATTGCGTGAGGGACTCCGTATTACGCGGAAACTCGGACCGAAACGCGAGAGCCTGCTATAAGCGCTACGGCACTCGCTGTCAGAGTCAACCGAGAGCGCCAAGGACAAGCAGCGGGGTGTGCTGTACGCGAGTGCCCTCGCATAGATGTAGTCGAGGCGCATACCGGGAAGGTTATGGGTCGGGTTCACAGAGCCGGGTACGACGAGATCCAATTCCTTAAAATTATTATGCAAGTTGAAAAAAATAGAAAAAAATTCTAGGGGGACAAAATGGACGAAGCCTTATTGATGATACTCATGTTAGCGTTTATACACCAAAAAGCAGGGAAATAAGCCGGAAGAACGCATAAGAGCCATGCATGTTCTGCCAAGTCTTTATCGCAGCTGAAGCGCCTTCAAATTCTGAAAGCGTGAAATGCTTTATAACGGAACCCAGCAATTCCAAAAGTTTTTCAGCCCGTCAATGCCTCTATCCGTTCCATTCACGCTAAATTTATCGGAGAAATTGAATTTGTGTTTCGGTCACGTGACGTCAGGTGATCTATACGTCAATTAGGTTTCCCCGCCGAAGTCGGCGGGGAAATTGATGTCAAGACCTGACGTAACGTATGCACCTAATCACTTTCTTCGCTAAATATAGCGCGACGTGACGTAAATCATTTCGCTATATTTAGCGGGAAAAGTAAATTGACGGAGACCTATTTGTTCATTTAGTTTCCCCGCTGCATATAGCAGAAAAAAAGACGTAACGTAACCTGATATGACGTAACTTAGACACCTATTCATTTCCCCCGTTAAATATGGCGAGGAAATCGAGGTCACGTGACCTAAACTCCTTCAGTTTCCCCGCTAAATTTTGCGTGACACATGCATCAATACAATTTCTCCACTAAATCTATACCAGGAAGATTAACGTCACGTGATTTATACACCAATATAACGGATATTTAGCGGGGAAATGGACGCAGTTTCTCAGCTCAATGTAGCGGGGAAATCGATAAAATTCCCCGCAACGACGGTTTCAAGAGGTACAGAAACGAAATGACGTGAGCGCGAGCTCTACCCTTCGCTTCAAAGTCGGCCAGCGAGAAGCGCAATGCGTATCGCGCTCGTGACGTCCATAGGGAGTTTTCGTAGATGGTTTCCGCCGTCCCACAACGCTCTCCGCAACCCGCTACGATACCCGCAACTCTACAGTCAAGGGCATCGACGCTTGATCGAGAGGCGCAGGCGCTGTAGCGGCCCCTTTCCCTATCCCCACATGGGGCACAGCAGTCTTTACATGTGCGTGCGCAGGCGCCAGGAGTTGGCATGTGCTCTCTTTGAAGCCGCTCCGAATGCAATTTTCGTTTAAAGGGGCACTGACACATCAAAATCATTTTTTATTATCATCCGAAACGATTAAAAAAGATGCCGGGACAATGCCCTGAAAATTCGAAACTTGGGAATTCAGTATTTTTGAATTAAAAGAACAATTTCCAAATGCCGAATTTGAAGTTCCCGCGCGATCCGCGCCAGTGTAGTGAGTCAAATTTTGCGGTCTCCTGCGACTCGACTTTCTTTCGGACCTCCGCTCCACGCTACGAAGCAAAGCGCCGTTGCCACCGCGACCCGAAGCGAGGAGGGTGAGCAGGCGGGATAGAAGAACGCCGGCGCGGGAAAAAAAACGGTTCCTTCCCCGACTCGCCGATCATCCTCTGCTCGAGCGCCGCCAAGGTTTTCGAGGGAGGATACAAATCCAGGAAACGACATACCACCAAACTCTGATTTTTGGTATTTCAAAAGGAGGGGCCGTAGTGCGTTCGCAATTGTGTTAAAAAACATCTTTTACGATTGCCGTTATTAAATGTTATAGAAATGTCGCCTACAAAGCCTCTAAATTTCCTGATTTTTGACGTCACCCATCGAAAGAAGCAAGGTGAGCGGCGGGAGATATAAACGCCAAAAATAAAAAGGCGCGCGCGCGCGAAAAAATTTCTTTCCGCGAAATGCGTTTTTTTTTTTTTTTTTTTCGTGTCTATGACTAGAACTTGCATCGTCAGTGCCCTTTTAATTCCCTTTGAACTAACCGGCTCAAAAGTGCAATTTATGCTTGCAAGTTCTTCGAATGCCCTGTACTTTGTGAATGGCGTGCTGTCCAAAAGGTGAGGAATAAAAATAAAACAATTGTCAAATCAATTGAACTGTCGCAACATCATTTATAAACAAAACAAAATAGTTCTTCGAGCGAAACGGGGGGGGGGGGGGGGGGGGTTCTTTTTTACTTTTAGAACACCACTAGAAATTTTAGTTCCAAAGAGAAGAAAGGAAGCTGCAGTACACCCTTATCTGTTATCTCTACACGTTTACGATACCAGCGTTCTGGGCCAGCGGGCAAAGAGTGTACCGTCAACAGAAGCATGAGCGGGCTGCCTCCGCATATCAGCGCGACAACGGGTGCAAACAAGCCGATAACCGGCACGACCGACAGCCGGACACGCTTGCCGTATCAAGGGTGCTCCGAGATTCTTTATTTCACTCCCGTGTTTGTCCGAAATTGAGAGGGTCCATTGGGTGAGCCCGTTCTCGGCATCGTGTGTTCGAAGGGCACCGACAGAACTGCTGGGACGATAGCCGAGCCTCGCGGCTTCGGCGCATTGCGGTGAACGCAGCCATGCGTCGCAAGTCGCAACGTAAACTACGACACGAGATGTGAGGATAAAAGGTCACGATAATGGTTTGACAGATCGAGAGACAACCAAATATGATTGTATTACCCGTCGCTTCTACCCCTGAACTCCGTTCGTAAGTGTAATCCCAACAAGGAAACGAGCTTTCGCCGGCTACGTGGCTCATTTAATGTTTACGAGGAGAACATAGCGGGGCGAGGAAGATTGGATTGGATTGGAACAAACTTTATTTGTGCCTGCAAAAGCGAAGATCAAGGAGGTCGACTCCCCTAGACCTAATCGTACGCCAACAAAAACATTTGGGCGGTCGTAATGCTTAATGACCCAGAAATGTGCCACGGTGACGAAATGACGGTTGAGCTCACCAGAAACCAACAAGCCGGGTCACGCGCCCTCAGTAACTCCGCGATTCAAGATAGAATCTGGCTTACGCATGGTGGCAAGTGGGTTGGAAATAGCGTCCTCGAGTGCCACAGTAAAAAGCACAGAGATGTGTTCTTATTTAAGCATTGCTTGCTAAGCACCACTTGGGGATTCCCGCGCGCTGACGCAGGCAGCTGGCGAAAGCAATGCGTCCACTGACGCCAAACACAGTTGAAGCTTCGAAGGGCTATTTCCTTCCACCGCCCGAGCAAGCCCGCGGGATCAGCGCCCTCCGCTCCTTCAAAGTGCTCCAACTTCCAAGTTACCGTAAAAGTTTCGCTCTCTGCCACAACACAAGTGCGACGGTTAAATCTCGTGGACAGCGAGGAAAAAAGATATACACGTTGTGGCTCGGCGACGGTGAGTGGACGTCGATCACAGGGGCTACAAGAGACAGAGGCTGGTCGTTCGCCGCCATCGGATCGCTGAATGAGTGGCGGACGGCCAGCCCGCGGAGTGGGTAGGATACTCGGAGATACCCCCGCCACCAGCGACGTATGACAGGGACCCGACCTGGTGAGGAGTCAAAGGCCGCCCAAGAGGCGCCAACATCGCCCATTTGCATTTCGCGTGCTCCGAAGTGACACCGTCCTATGGCCGTCGTACCGCGTACGTCTGCCACTTCCAAGGGACTGCGGTTCGACCTGAGACCATGACGAAACGAGTCGACACGTTTACAGTCTTGTTGTTTGTTTCCGCTCGTATGCCGCTGTAAATAAAAAAGCCGCGACACCTCCAAGACCACCTGCCGCTTAAATTTATTGGTCAATTTCTGTCTCGACGTTTTCCTTTCTAAAATTTTTGACGGTCATAGTATAGCCAGAACGCTTGGAAATTATTTTAACGAAACACAGAGTAATATCAACCAAATAATACTTAAAAAACAGGCTTTTTTGAACGTGAAGTATACATTAATTGTACACACTGAACATACGCTAATTGTACTTGACCTCTTCTTTTTTTTTTATATTCAAGGAAATTTTACATTGTTCAGAATGATATCTGAGTACTAAGACTTTAGCTTAATGACATCCGCGTTGCTGCGCGCAACAACAAGAGAGATAGTTTTTTCACCAAGAATGATCCATCCCTCTGGTGAAAGAAAAGTAAAACAGTCATCGATTACTTCATCGGTAAAAACATTTTGCCGATCGTCAGCAATAAGTCAAAATGGGCAAAGGTCCAGGCAATAAGAGGCAACTAGGGAAGGCGTCCCGCGGTGTTCGTATTACTTTCTCTCGTTTATAGCAATGAAATCGCGAGCATTGCTGGTTCCCCGCTGTTATTAATGTATGCGGACGACTCTAATTCCTCCATTAGTGTAGCAAGACTGGAATGTCTGGAGGAAAATGCAAAACGTTTATTTTGAGAGGCTGTTAAAATGGCTGCGCTTGACAGAATAAAACAATATTACAAAACAGAGTATGTGCTTTCAAACAAGCTACAAAACGTTAAAGAAAAAAACGCTTAATGTCGTATTTGAAAGCGAATTAGTAAGACAGGCAAATATCATATGTTGAGCGTGTGGCTTAATAAATAGTTGCCATGGGATACAAACGTCAGTAAATTGATGATTTAAGTAACAACTACCTCGACTGGTCGGTTGTATACTCATAAAAGTAGCAAGCGAAACCTAGGTGGCTCGTTAAATTATTTTATTACTTTTATTACTCTCTATTTTCATCAAAAATATAGAACGAAATTCTTATCTGGGGCGAAATACCCAATAATAATAATATTAATAATAATAATAATATTTAATGCAAACAAACTAATCAATACAAACAACGGTGTACAAGCTCTGTGCACTGAACTAGTTTTTATCAAATACAGGCATAAAAGTAAATATAACTTGCTATTTGAAATTATTTCAAAAAACTTAAAAAAGAAAGTTATACAGAGTGTTTCACGCAACTCCGGCAAATTCAATTTTGTGAAAACTACGCATTGCACGAAGAAAAAAAAAAGGTTTACAGTTTTTCGCTTTTGTCAAGGGGCCTATTTAGGAAAATTATTATAGTTCAGAACAATTATATATATATATATATATATACGCGAACACATCTCTGTTACGTCACGCCGCGGTGGTGGCGCGCCGGACGCACTTCCGGTCCGGGACTGTGGGCGGAAGTGCCCATGTGAGACGTGTATTCCTGCGTTGTTTTGAAAGGAACCAGACAAAAACCTGCCTTTTCGTCAAAATGCTGCGACTGGGGCTGTACCAATGTGTCGATAAAGATTTGAAGGTCAGTTTTCATGCGCTCGGTTCGTCCGAGAAAGTGGATATGAACCGTGAAAAGGGAAAACCACACGCCGTCGGACCACAATTGCTTGGGCAGGAAGCATTTTGGGATGAATTCACGGATACATTTGGCCATCAGATTTATTTGCTTTGTTCCAAAATGAGCGCCGGAAAATCGTCAAGTTGTACGGACCACCTGCGGACTACGTTCAGTGCGTCTTCAAGTTCAAACGGTCGCCTGATCGTTCGAACTGTCGTCTGCTCTTTCAAACGTTTCTGCTTGTCGTCTGCTCTTTTAGAGGACACCGGCCCGTAGATCAAACTTGGCCCGGTACTTGCGATAAGAAGTAAGTGCAGGCCTCAAAAGACTTAGTTTGAAGGTTGGTAAGCAGGCTGGACGTAAACAGTAGATACAAGGAGATGTTGATCCTTGTTACCAGTGGCCATCACCGACTTGTTATGCCTGATTCACTTAATTGAATTCTGCTTGCGATTTTCAGTATCGACGTCGACATCTCAGCCACGGTTCACGCTTTTGCAGTCCGAGCGACGTCGCTACTGAAAATTGCGAGCGAAATCTCATCATGTGAATCAGGCTTTAGCATACATTCTGCGGCGTCCACGCGGAATGAATCGTTGCATGTCAGATGATTCACGCGAAGTTTTGCGGTGTAACGAGCCTCGGTAATTTCGCTGACGCCGCTCAAGTAGTCAGACATCGTTAGGAGGACGTAGAATCAACAATTTCAACGCCAAAAAGAGCGCGAAGACTCACACCGACGCCGACAACATCGCATTTCAATGGTTTGTTTATGGGCGACGGCGAGCTTCTTGCCCACACCCCCAGCGCGCATGCGCGGCGCCGTTGGCGTCCGCTAGGGGCACTCCGGGCGCTCCGGTTTGTTTGTAAATATGAGTTGGTGTATATATATATATATATATATATATATATATATATATATATATATATATATATATATATATATATATATATATATATATATATATTATTTTCGAGTCATTATCATTAACTTCCATCATTATTAAATTTAAGGGCAGGGTTCAAAAAAAAAAAAAAGCTTGCTGGGCATTATTGGAAACCGCTAAATCAACCAATTCCAGAAAGATGTACTGCCCGTGCTTCATATTCCCCCACGGCGTTCCAAAGAAAACTCCATTAGGACGCGTTTCTAGGTTTCGCTTTCCTATCGGAGCGCATCATTGCGCCAAAGGTCCTGCTCCCCGAGGCCGAGGCGCGCAGCTCCACCTCGTAGGAAGGGGGCGAAGGAAAACATCGCGATGAGGTTTACCCCGAGAGACAGCGACGTCATTGTAGCACACTGCAACAAGCGGAAGCCTCCGTGCGCACTCGCTTCGTGTACATCCCACCCACGCGTTCCCCGTACGTGAGCAGCGCCCCTTGATCAGGGAGGGGCGCACTCAGTTGCAGCACTTCGTACTTCCGCGCTGCAAACCTGTTCGATTCAATTACGGGCGCTCCTTTCGATTATGCATACCCACGAAGCGGCCTTCCTTCAGAGCGGACCCATAAGACCGATGTGCAGCGACGAAGGCGGTTCTCCCCTCGATGTACACACAAACTCTACGATACATATACGAATCAACAGCGACTCGTGAATTCTTTCCTCTTGTAAACGTCTTCTGACACTCCTCTTAAAAAAAAAAAAAATCATCTACGAACATGATGCTTTTTGGACATCCGTTTCGAACAACATTCGGCTTTTCGGCGATGGGATAGTACAAAGAAGCGGCTTCCAAGGGATCGAAATAAGATTAAGCTGTTATAAAGTTTTCAAACCACTTGTTCCGATTACGATGCACCCTGTGATCAGTCTCTGAAGTCACTAATGAAATACGTTATAAAGGTGAGAGGCGACGAGGTGCGACATACATTACTAATACCTGAGCTGTTAACATGTCATGATCGTAAAGGACCGGAGACAATTAACAAGTTTTATCTACAAGAATAATTACACTCCTTGTTTTTTCCCCTTCCCTATACTTTCTCAAACACACAGGGAGAGACGCACACTCAATTTTCAGTTGGTCAATGTGGTTGAGTGCAGTAGCTCGTTAAGCGCTGAAACGAATGCTGTTGTTTTTGTTGTTTTCTATTTTATAATTTCGTGGTTAATCTTGTTTACTACCATCTGACTTCAGAAACTTTCCAAAGTCAAGGAAGCGCACCAGTTACTTGAACCCAAACAGCAACACCACTCTCTATCGCAGTGCGCCATCCTTGGAGACTCAGCGGCATCATTCCCACACAGGTACTGAGCACGTCTGAGATCCGAATTACATACTAGTGTGACCAATCCAAGTTCCACGAACGAATCACACATCTTTAATCCTAGCATAACGCGTAGAAGTTTGAACTTAAACACCTCACGACTTACGACGAGCATCACCGCTCCGTATGACAAAGTGAAGTGGTAGAAGTATCTCGCCCACTAACGCGTGCGAGGGCAAACGCATACCTGGTACCTCGCACGAAGACCACAGACACAACAGAGATAAACAGCACGCCAGGTAGCGACCAGCGGAAGGCATCAGTGGACCACGGGCCTTGAGTACAATACCGAACTCGCATCTCAACAACGACGCCACGTGGGCGCTCCACGGCGACGTGAGGTCAAATCTCCCGCGCTCGCCACAAACACAAAACGTCTAGGGAACCGAGTTTCGGCCGCACCAACCTCGCCGCCGTCGCGCGAGCGAACAGGTCCGCGAACGCGGAAAGAGGGCCTCTGCCCTCCCCGCCTCCCCCGGGTCCTGCCAGCGGCCGGCGAAATAAGCGGGAGTGAATGCTGAACCCATTAATCCCCGGAGCCCTTTTACGACAGCATCTATCTCGATCATGCATCATCTGTTCCGCTGAGTCTCCCCGCCGACCGCCGGCACCTAGACATGTCGACTGCTCCCATACACAATGTTGCGACATCCCTTTATCGTGTGCGGTGGAGCCGGCGCGTGATAAAACGATTTATTGAAATGAGCAGCGCGCGCACAGTGACTCGCCACAAGCGGCACGGGCTCAAGACGGAACGGAGCATCCGGTTTGGAACGCACGTGCATGCCGCTGCGTATGCATACATAAACGCATGCGAGGGCCGCGTGTGCGGTCCCCCGAAGGGGAACCAGGCAATTATCGAATGTGAGCATCGTTCATTGTGGAGGTGCCCCAGGGATGACCTGGATTGTGCGTGTGCCAAGGAGGCATTCTCGACCTAGACCTTCTTTGGTGTCTGCTGCGTATAAGGCTCTCATCTCAGCGCAAGTTCGAGCGAAGCGGAAGCTAAAGTGTTGAGCATGTTGTTTGTACACTAGCACTGCATGAGTGCGAATGCGCGCCTTGCATGCTCAAAGGGCTCTTGTAGGTATACCTTTTCTCCGCGGCCGTCGCCATGTTAAATGGTGGAACGTTCTCAGAGGTGAATGCAGTGTTGTACGGAACCGCGTTCCAAGAAATGACATTCCTGGAGCTCGTTCCCTTTAGTAGGAACGAAGAAACGCTGCCGTTCCATCTTTTATCGGTGGAACTGGAGCGGGAACTCGTTAGGTTTTCGATAAAACGGCAAAGGGAATGGGTTCCTTTTTTTTTTTTTTGTCAATACATTTGCAATTTTACCCGATTTTAATAAACATTTAGACTTTGTATTATCGAATAGTTCAACATCCGACTTCAAGGAACAAGGAAGCGTCCGAGAGATAGTCGGAAACAAACTGGGAAAAATGTGATTGTGGCAACTTGTTCAATGTGAATATTTCCATTTGGTTGCCCTCTTTTTTTTATCTACAAATTATCCGGCGCAATGTTTCATTAAAATACGCAAGAACAATGTTAACGTAACGACACGTTCCAACGTCAGATATTTAAAGGGAACTCGTTGCCAAATTGAGAGGGAACGAGGAACAAGCTTTCGTTCCCGTTTTGGAGGAGCGTGTATAACACAGTGTAAATGTCAGCCGTTATTGTTTTGCATCGCTAATACTTTTTTATATGTTTATTCTTTTTCTCTTCGTTCGCACCCTATGCCAAAACCACTCGGCTAAACGCAAAAGTTAGAAATAAAAAAGAAAAAAGAAGTATAGTTCTGCGTTTGCTTTAGAGCATGCTTCCAAAGGTCATCGCAAGCTCCCGATACCAATATCGTCTAGCGAAAACACTCCCCGCTAAAACTCGCCAAAACAAAGTGGAAAACGCGCCTGATTACCGAAAAAAAAAAGTGCACGGTCGAATGCTGCATTGGTGCATAGCGAAGCATGTTGAAAAATGCAGTCAGCGAAGTGAGTAACGAAGTAATGACAAAAAGCCAATTTGTCGAAGAAAAACAGCAGCCGCAGCGGAATGACGTTGTTTCCCCAACAAGAAGACCAAAAATAGTCGTCCTCCCCCTTTCCAAAACACGCAAGAGGAACACAAACTCGAGTAGGAGATATTAATGGTTGCTTATCAGTTGCCGGTGGCATTTTCCCGGATGATATACATATTCCTTTGAAACACACGAGGAAGCAATGGAAAGCAAGATACATGGACCGCGAGGTCAGGTCGCCGCAGAGTATGACGCAAGCCGAGCAAGCCAGGTTTTCCGAGCCCGGAGAATAAGTACCTCGCCGCAGAGCGCAACATCGGACAGGGAAGGAGACGAGTCGCGCCTTACGCTTCCAAGTCCAGGAGAGGAGAACCATACAGTTGAGTGCGTACTTCCAAATCCACAGTGCGCCGTCCTAGCTTCTAGCCCCGAGTAAGGAGGGAGCGGGAGAGAGACAGGGGTGTTTGATCGCGTGGCTCGCAGCCTGGTCGGTAAACCCCGATCGCTCACGCGAACCCCTTTTGCCGCGAAACCGGAGCAAGGAGGGTTACAGGCTGGAAGGGGACTCACTGCCCGTTCACATAGTCACAGTCCGTTACAAATTAAGAATAGCAGGACGAGCTACTCCCACAAAGCCTCGTTTTTTTAAAGTGAAAACTCGTTCCCCTTTAGCAGAGCGAACGCTGGGAAGGAGGAAACCAACAATTACGGCGGCGAGGAGAAAGCTCGACATGGGATCTGCTAGTCCTGCTGCTCTTAATCAGCAACAGACTGTAGCAACGTAGTGTAAGCATATAGGAAAATAGAAAACAACTTGTTTTTTAGAAGTGAAGCTCCTTAGGGTCTAGCCTTGTACGTCCGGCGTCCGTGCTCACATCGATTGCTATCCCATCTGTCTTCTTAAAAAAAGAAAAAAATGTTTGCGCAGTCGACAGTATTCGAACCTGTGCGGGAAGACCCCAATGGATTTCTAGTCCATCGCCTTAACCACTCGGTCACGACCGCGGGACGAGTAGGGGGCTCTGAGATGTGGTAGTAACTCAAGAGCTGGGGATGTCATGGATGAAACGTTGCATGTAGCTGCTCAACGTCTATACAGGAGAGGGCGCTGCGGTCAAATGCGTATATAATCGCGTTAAACTTTACATGCATTGGCTCAACATTTATAGACGAGAGGGCGCTGCGGTCAAATGCTCAAAAAATCTGTATCATCAGCACCACCAGAGCTTCGCCCCAATCAACATCATTCACCACGTGGAGATGCGGTCATTTCTTTTTTTTTTTTTTTTTTTTTTTATAAAATGAGGTGCGGTGCCTGAGACACGGCCACCCGTGCCTGATATCAAGCAAGCTAGCCATCGCTGCGTCCCAGAAACATTTGCGTACACATACAGTTTTCACGGACGTCACTTTCGGGGCTTCTGGGATATCTCGCCGTCACCCACCAGGTACTGCACTGTAAAGAAAGGCCCGTGCCTCTACTTTCCCGCACAACACTCGGAGAGCAAATCACCCGAACCTACGGAGGCACGTCAGCGAATGACGATGCCGAAACATATGTTTAGACCAAAAAAACGCTCTCCGAGTTGTGACAGTCAGCAATGCAAAGCGTCACACTTGCATCGCTCAACGTCACAACTCCGACTGCGTTTTTCGGTCTAAACCAACGAGGTAGAGGGGCTTAGAGTGATAAACCGGAAGTTCGGAAGTGGCACCCCCCCGGTTGCCGCCATATTTTACGCAAATGTGACCACTCGTCACGTGACCTCCCAAGAGCCGTGACGTCACAGGTAAGATGGCAGCGCCCAGAGCTGGCGAATGCGAGTTTGTTCGGTGCGCGGTAGCCGTGATGTGCAGCTGCTTTCCGACGACTTCGGGCTTCTTCGTGCTTGCTGACGCAGGTATAATGTGAAAATATGAAGGAATGAGACTTTATACCGTTTTTGCGCAAGATCGCTCTGGATCATCTGGATATTAACGCCTGTGAGACAGCATCAGCTCTGCATCGCCGTACCGGTGCTTGGATTCCGGGATGTGTCCGAGGATCGATAGAACTTTGAGTGCTTTTAACATGAAATTTTCGCATTCTCTTAGCTTTGTTTGAACGTTGAATTATCTAAGAATCTACGCGAAATGTATACGTCGCGTTAGGGCCTAAGGGAAGTTGTTTCAGCCCTCCGTTACCGAACAACCATAGCAACTTTTAGTGAGGAAGCTCCTGCGATTTTAACCTTTTGTGCTAATCCACGATTCTACATTCGATCGCTTTTCTTCCTTTTTTTTTTCTTTGTGTGTGTGTGTGAGTGCGAAGTGCACCCTTATTTTCAGCTACGAGGTTGGCGTTTTATTGAGTATGGGGAAGAATAAATCGTTGCAGGCACCTGCTTCAAAGCTATTCGACTTGCTATAAGAACAACTGTTTTGGTGCATGCACAGATTAACTGCGCATTTTTTTTGTTTTGTAGGATTTATTGCAGCTATACTCCTTTCCATCAAGAGTGCATTGTATTAGTCGGTCAATTATTTCATTGTTCTAATTACCTGGATAACATGATTCATATTTGTGTTCATCCCTTGCCTGGAGAGCAGTCTTGTTGAAAAATGTTGACTACCATTCCTTTCGGTCTCTTCAATAGACTCTTTTTAAAAGTGTGGGCTGTCTATACTTCGCATCACCGTAACTTGGAAAAGGCCAACCGCCACAGCCCCCTCGAGCCAATCAGAGAGACGGAGCGAAGGTGTGTGACAAATCTGTGCAGACGAGCACTCTGGTGATATGCTGTCATGTGCCTCTCTCCAATGCGTGTATTGACCCACCGAGACCGTAGCCTTTGCCGTCTGCCAAATTCTGATAAAACAAATTACAGTAGCTACTACTGTAATTACCCCAGGCTTTCATACTTTGGGTATTTGTTCGACAAGAATGTTATGTCCGCCATCCCTGTGAATTCGGCTCAGCACCTATTGGACTCGAATGCTGCATTGGCGTTCGACGTAAACTGGGGCCCATTCGTGTGCTTTGCGCCGAAAAAAATGGTGACGGTTGTGTTGCTTGATAAGGTTCTGCAAAGGGTCTGTTGTGTCATACATATAGGAAGTGTCATGCAATACAACAATGCATCAACACATACTATTAAACTATATGCTCAGAGGTGTGTTTGTTTTTCCAATTAACAAGTTACAGCAGTGTGCTTTAATGCTATTATCATGTGTGTAGTTTTAAGTATCCTCTCTGCAATGCCTACGAAGGCCCCTGGAAGGAATAAATTAATGAATAACATTTTCACATCACTGGAGTTGGTTTTCGGATGCACCACATGTTCAGGAAAGGTTGATTGAGTGCAGCCCCTTGCAAGAAGTCTGCCAGTCTGGCATGACCCCTTAATTAATATTGAAGCGTCAGAGAAGCGAGTGTCCTCGTAAGGTCCAGAGCGTGCAATGGACACAATTCTCGGTGTGTAGACTCTCAAGGCACGAAGGCAAGCGGAAATATGTTTATCTGGTTAGTGTATCAAACATGTTTATTTCCACTTGATTACAAAATTATTGATTCTTAGTAAATGGTTCCATAACAAGTTCTTTCTGCGACAGTCTCGTGTCAGGCGTTCAGTCGTAGTACTTGTGGACTTTGTTGTCGGATGACGCTCCTGGCACGTCGGTGTTCAGTTTGGTCGAGTGGCAACTTTGACCGACTGATGCTGTCTTGTAATCATACGTCATGCGCACTGAAGCTGCAGGGCTGGCTTCTAATCCGAAAATTTTCCTGGTAGTTTTCGGCATCAATGTAGCAAGTTCGGGCATGTATTGCTTACGTGGCTGTGCCTTTTGCTGTACCGTTGACTTGAAAACTGGCAACAATTATTGTTTGCTATCCAAGTCTGGTGATGCTTGCAGTTCATTTTTGAGAGCAACCAACCATTCTATTCCTTCAAGTCACTCAGGGGCATTCTCCCTCAAAGTTGGAAATTGTGTGCTTCGTGGAGTGGACACAGAAAATTGCTGTCAGCAAATTTTTAGGTATTGTCCTTGGACGACAACCGACACCAAATCCACTGTCACTGCATCGCCGCTCACCTGCTTTGTCGTGCTTACCTCTTGTTGAGGTAATGGACATGAGGAGCTTTGGGGGTAATCAGGGATTCAGAATCTTCGATTCAGCACCTTCAAGATCAGGGACAAAGGTCGCCGAAGGTAATCCTTAATCTCCCGTGGTCGCTCCTCGAGACGTAATCAAGGGTCGTTTGGCACGAACCCTCGCCGACCAATTCACTGGTACGGGCTGCTTTGGTAGACATGGTAGGCTTCATGCAGTGGTAGCAAAGTGGTTTTCGGTCGCACATTCGCATCACCTAAGTTTTCCTCGGTGTACATTGTTGAGCACAGACCTACACACGATGTCGGGAATGCTTCGGCGTTAGAGTGTCTCATTGAATTGGCATTGAATACTAAGGGGCAGCCGGTGCGGTCGTCGTGCCATTGTGGCGTAAGTTGCCCTTGGTTTGTCAGATGCCGCTTCGCTCGCAGACGTCTCGGTTGAAATACCTGTCAAACTTGTTCCGAAACAATCTCGGCAATCAAAATAAAAGCCGGGCAACTGATGGCAGGAAGTAGCTTCCTGATCTCCTCCCAGACAACGTCGTGGGTGATGTCGTGGATGCCTGGGAGGCTGGCGTCGAAGTAGTAGCTGGACAACTCGAGTGTCGAGACGCCGGGAAGTTGTTCATAGTGGCAGGCTCGGGCATGCTGTGCACATTCCATGTTGGAAGCAGTGATATGAACACTTCGACTGTTGTTGGGGGGTTGCGGACAAGGCTGCCGAAGGTGTTGTCCCTCACGTGAGGCGCATGGGATTCTTAGGTTCTTCTGTAGCATCAAGGTCGGCGTGGGCGTGGGCGCTCGATCAAGCGCAAAACATCCTCCACGAGTGCGGTGGCGCTCTCATATTGGCAGTGTCCTGGACAGAATCAAGAATGCGGCTCTCTTTCGTTGATGTTGGCTGACGGATGCGCGCTTCAGCTTGATCTTGCCAACTTCCCATGACGTTAAGGAGGATCCATGGTTCTCAGACCGGCGCCGGCATTTGCTTCCACGAGAAGTATAGGTTCTGCAGGAGCTGGTTGTCTGTCCACCCAATGTGGCGGGCGACACTGTCATATTGTTCAATCCAGTCCTTGACGTCTTCAAACAGCTTGCATGAAAAAGCGTCGGAGTGTGATTTGCGACGGGCATGCAAACAATGGTGGGAGGGGACACGGTTTGCTGCTACAGGTTTGTCATTGTTGGCTTAGTCAGCTTCGGATTTTCTGACAGGAGACCGAATTCCGGTGGTTTTTCCTGGTAGCAGCAACTGGCTCGGATTTCAGGTGCTTTGTGGTGTATTTCCGAGCTTACTCCTTGTGGTACTCGGTCGTCTTGCGGTTGTTCTGTCAGGCTCGGGTCAGGACTTTGCCTACGGCTCGACAGGGGTATAAGACGCAGAATAGTCCGCCAGCCGTGTCCCATTATCGGGTAACTCGGCTGAAGAGCCCCCGGGTTCACACAGAGTGAAGGGCTACGGGTAAAGTGCCCAGTACCTCCACCTGAACATACGATTACAGCTGAGCATGACCTGCAGTGTCCCAGAATAGTGAATATTGATAGAAGATAGGACTGGAACAAGGATCCGTGACAGTATAACAAAACTAGCAGAAGAGAATCTATCCTGACCACTGAAGAAGCTGCATTGCTTTGGTGGCATTCTGTCCGAATAAATCCTCTCCTTCGGGGTTTGGCGACTGCCGTGGACGAACTGAACTGAAATGGATGTGGGACCACTTTTCTGGTGATGAGCCACTGCAGACTGTTGCCACAAAGCGGCGTGAGCTGGGTACGTAACACGCTCAGTGAAATGTCCGGACAGCTTGCAATTCGCGTAACGAGTGTGGATGAAACGTTTGTGTTGACGAAACGTGCGACAGACCAGCGGGATCAATACCAACTGCAACACCTGTGCTCCGTGAAAGTGCACGTCTACGCCGGAACAATTTCGGAAGCAGCACAGCATCACCTAAAGCATGGCACAGGAACTACCAGCTTGAAGGCAGCTCTTCGGTGCGCCGCACACCTGTGCTCCGTGAAAGTGCACTTCTACGCCGGAACAATTTGTAAGCAGCACAGCATCATTCAGCACGGCACGAAAACTACCAGCTTCAAGGCAGTGTTCCAGTGCGCCGCACAACCGAAGTGAGCCCTCGGTCATTTGATCGAAGCTGCACCGCGATTGCACACCGCCAAGCACGACTCAGGCAATTTCCGTCGCTAAACTGTGTATCCAAATATATTGCACACGCTTCACTGCAAACCTCGAAGATTCCGATGGTCAACGAGAGCACAGAAACGTCGCCTTAAATTTTATCCTAGCGGTATCCGAATCAATCCGAGGTCCGAGCAACGTAGGTCAGATTGTCTCTTCCTTGGCAATATCCCGGTCGGTCACCAGCGAAATGCACACCGTTTCTCCGTATTTTCGCGTTATACCTAGGTCAAACACCACGCTGAACTCTGAACTCGCTTTCGACCGGCCTCATATGACGGCTTCCGCGTCTGAAATCAACTCGCCGAGGCGAACGACAACCAACAAAGCATCCGACAAGCTCCGGCCCAGCTGGGGCCAGCCGCTGCATGGGCGCTGCCATCTTTCCTGTGACGTCACGTATTTGGTTTGGTCATGTGACGTGTGGTCAAATTTGCGTACAATGGCAGCCTCCTTATGGGGGTCACTTTCGAGTGCAGACCGGAACCCCGGTTTATCGCTCTAAGCCCCTCTACCTCGTTGGTCTAAACATATGTTTCGGCATCGTCATTCGCTGACGTCATTCGCCGATTTGCTGAGCTGCCTCCTTGCGTTGCACTCATAGGCTCTTTTATTGTTTTGAGGGAAAGTAGACGCACTGGCTTTTTTAAGAGTGTGATATAGTTTCGGCTTCACGCGGCCAACGCCGCCAACACTGACCGCTGCTGCATCGTTTTCGGGGCGCATTTTTTTCGTATTATGTGCAATTCCAGTCACAGACTGGTGTAGTAATGCCGAGGTACATGATGTTCGGTTGCTGTTGCAGAAGCAAGCTTCCTCGGCAAAGGAGAGTAACACAATGCCAAAAAGAAGGCTGTATTATTTGCCGAAAGTGATAAATGACAGTTTAATCGAACAAAACTGCTGCCTGAGAAACACCGGAGCTTCTGGCTTGCTCCCATACACCGGAAGGATTTAAAGAACCTCCACAACACCCGTGTCTCTGGTCGTTGCTTGATTACCGGTAAGAAATACATGTCATCCGTAATACACGGGTAGTTGAAACCTTACGTTTGTACTCCGCGAGCTTTGCCACAGCGGCCAAGGCGGCTTTACAGTGTCTGGATAGTGTTGCGCTGCAGGGAACCTCCCACGATTACGAACAGCGGCTGCTGCTCTCTTTGCTTGCCTTTGTCACCGAGCTTTTTTGGTGTTCGTCGACCACTTGTGTTGATATTGCGACGAGCGTCGCCAAGCGAGCGCGTGCGTGGCCGAACGGTTACCGCGCTTGAGTGACTCCGGTGGGCGTTCTTTCGACCCGTCACCTGCAGGGCTATACATATAGTTTATACGGGACGTCCCCTATAAACCACAATTCCCTCTCTTTCGGGCCACCATTCCCTCTCGTCCGGTTATACGGGACGAGACGGAATTGTGGCCCGAAACTCCGCGTAGCGATGCGAGCAGAGCATTCGCGCGACTGATTGTCGCGCGGATGGTCTAGAATCGATTCCAGTCAGAGGAATGTCTTTTTATTTATTCTTTCAACTCGGCGTTTTCGTAAGTTCGAAAACATTCTCGTCTGATCGAGTTCCGAATGTTCTACGTTCCGAAAATTCTACGCCGAATGTTCTAGAAACCGTCGAGGGTAGATAAGGGTCTCCGCATGGCGAGCGGAGTCAGTCTCGCACCAGCGTTCGATCCTGCCCTTTCGCCGACATCGACGCCGGCGACGCTAACTTAATTCTATTTTGTTTTGGGCACAAGTTCCCCCCATTAAAAGTTTAGTTTCTTCAGTTATTCTTAGCCTCATCGTTTGCCATTCGTGACAATAGTTCGACAGTGGCGCGAGTAGGTAGAGCTCAGATGCTAGACTTTCAATGCCTCAGCTACAGGCATTTAATGTGAGGCCAACCTTCAACTCTCATGGACGATACGAACCACGACATGGTGCCCACCCAGCGTCTGGGCTAACAACGCGGTGACAAACCTCCGCTCTTTACGAGTACCGGTTTGTATATTGCATTTTTTTAATATTTGGAGGTAAAATGTTCAGTTCAGTGATCCTTTATTTGGGAAGGAAACTTGGTGGTTGTAGTCACGCATGTGAACGCTGTAAGATATACGCACGATACACACGCCGTAGCTATGCGAGCAGAGCACGAGCGGCCTCTGCGTCTGCTTCTCAGTACCTGGCAGATCGTTTTTCTCCTCCGCTACGGTATCCCCGAAGAAAACGCCGCAGCTGCGCATGCGCGCCGCCAGCCTTGTCTGCATAGTTCAAGGTCTTGTGGCGGATTACGGAGCGCTATCCGGGTGCTTAGCGGGCGGCGGAAACGGTCTACTACAATTCCCTAATGGCGGCCGGCGGGCGGGAATAGGAAAAGTGACGTTCCGTATAAACTATATGTATAGCCCTGCAGGTGACGGGTCGAAAGAACGCCCACCGGAGAAATGCTCACCGGAGAATTGCTCACCGGAGAAATGCTCGCTGGAGAGATGATCACTCGAGAGATGATCACGGGAAAGGTACATAGGGGAAGTAAGCTCCCTAAATTCTTGACGGAAACAGGGACTAATTCTCTGATGAGTGTGAACGACAGGGAATTGTGGCCCCGAAACTCAGATGACCCCACTGCACGCTGAAACACCGTTCTTGTTGACGATGCTAGTGTTTCCAAATGACTAAGACAAAAGAGGAAGGTAAAAGAGCCAATCTAGTTGACCTCTCATAGTATAGTTAATCAATTGTATTCTCCTTCGGACAATAGAATTGATTTTTTACTGTTCTTTTCCTATCAATTTCCTTTTAATGTAAATTGACCGCTCTCGAGCAATATCCACAATAGTAAAATAGAACTTTAAAAATAATTTATTGTGAAGAGCTTTGATAACACATAAACGTGTAGTATGTTAAATCAATATACTAACATCGAATTTTCGAGAAAGAAATGACTACGACAAAAAAGTGGCAAAAACTTGTGCACGCCATAAATTATGGAATAATAAAATCTGACTCATCCGACCATCGCAGGTGTCTACCCTCAATCGCACACCAAGTACGAAGGTATATATGAGTACCCGACCACGCGTGTCTTATTCCTAGCCTTCTTTATCAACGGATAAAATAAAAAAAATTACATCGGGTGCTCTTAAAGTTCCTTCCCCATTCGTCGTATTCAACCCAGTAAGACATTTAAAATCATAGTCCATCGCATCGCTCACTAAACATGTTAATAGCATCGAAAGATACAGCTTTTCCTTAAAAACACTAAGATTTAGGTAAGGTTTGTATCTCAACGTGTCTGGCTTAATAAATTTTCAACATTCCTCAAAATATTATCAACACAGACGCACATTTGAATCCATGTAGTGTATCTCAATTCATCGAAATTAGAAAAAAAAATATTTTGTTTCCACAGTCTTAAGAACATGAAACCGTGTAACACCAACCCACCATCCTTACAAAAAGAAAAAAAAAGAAAGAAAACGTTGAAATTGCCGTTGTCGTTACGCTAATTCTCAACCAAATCCAACTTCCTTCCTGTGAAAGCTACCTTCTTATTTCCTGTGAAAGAAAAATAAATTGATTGATTGATTGATTGATTGATTGATTGATTGATTGATTGATTGATTGATTGATTGATTGATTGATTGATTGATTGATTGATTGATTGATTGATTGATTGATTGATTGATTGATTGATTGATTGATTGATTGATTGATTGATTGATTGATTGAAATACGTTAGGATTTAGCGGAGGGGTTCCGACTCAGCCAGAGATGGGAAATACAACCTCGCAACGGTCTGCCTACTTTTGAGTTCGAAGAGCCAGTTCGTCCTCCCGGGTGTTGGCGGTTTCGGATGCAGCCAGGACCAGCTTAATCTCTCTCCCGCTTGCGCCAGGGTCTTTCCCTCTTGTAAGAGGGAAAGTGGACGACGTAACAAACGAACGAACGGAGCGAAAGAGCACGGCGGAAGCCGCGCAAAGCGCCGCGGTTTCAGGAAACCAGTTCACTCCCGTCCAGTCCAAACCATACCACGACTGTCCAAACCAAGGACGGCTGCATGCACCAGGACAATAAATGCTAACGCATTTAATAAATAATTGGGCGTGAGCATTTCATTGATCGGTTAGCTTTCCTGCGGGTCAAGCATAAAAAAAAAATACTCTCCGGATTTTCTTTTTTTTTCGGTTTCGATGCTCGGTAATGCGACAGACACCTCAAGCCGGGTCTTACCGAGCGCCATACGCTAGCACACACACCACTACGCGCGCGAGTGCGGCGGCTCCACAGCTTAAGCAAAGTACGCCGTCGATCGACGAACAATGGACTCGGCACAAGACAATGGCATTCACCGAGGGAACCCGCGAGGGCGTTTGAAGCGATAAAAACGGACTTTAAGTCCGCAATAGCCGCCGTCGAAAGGCGCCGTAAGTACATGGCCCATTCACCGTGCAGTGTCTAGGCGACCGGAGCGTGCATCAAGAT
The DNA here is from genome assembly GCF_016920785.2 of Ixodes scapularis. Lineage (NCBI taxonomy): Eukaryota > Metazoa > Arthropoda > Arachnida > Ixodida > Ixodidae > Ixodes > Ixodes scapularis. Next base: position 51,573,059 of record NW_024609835.1, on the reverse strand, counting down.
GGAGGAGAAACACAAAGTACGCGTGCCGTCTGTAATACCGCCGCACCGCGTCTCGGATGGCCGACTTCCAGACGAGGCGCTATCGGCGGCACATCGGTCCTTCACGCGCGCCGTGATTCCTGCCTCGGAACGACGTACCGTTGGTGCCGAAGGCAACGCGTGGTCGTCGCCCCCGTCGGTATACCAAACGAGATTATTTAAACGCGCCCGCGCCTCACGCCCTAGATGCGTCGTGCGCGGCTCCACATTGCGCGAGAGTGCCCGACGAGCTAATTCCCTATTCAAAACATCGTCGCGAGCGGCGCTTACATATGGGCACTCGTATCATAAACCACCGCACCCGGAGAGCGTGCGACGTGCCCGCGTAACCGGGGCTGATACCGCATATCCACTCAACCGAACGAGCTCGTTCTCCGTCGCGGGCAAGCGCGCAGACAACCGCTCGGACGGACCGAGTTGCGGCGCCGACGCGATCGCAGCGGTACCTCGGTCGGAGCGAGAGGTCCATATTTTAGCGACGGGCCCCGCTACAAATCAAGGCGCGAGAAGGAACGAGTCGGTCAGGTCCCAGGGCGTTCGCCCGGAGGCCCCCTCGGCGGCGGAGTCGGACGAGCGGCGACGGCGAATAGAAATCGGCCGGTCCGATTATGATCCTGCGTCTCCCTCAAGAGCGGGGGCCCCGTGCAGGGGACCGGCGACCCCAATCCCTGCCAGCCGCCGCTTTATCGCGCGCTCTTTCGCAAGGGACACTTCATTTTGCCTGCCCCAAAAATGGCCGCTTCCCCCGGCATACCGATCGCCCAGGAAAAGAAGAAGACGACGCCGTGTCACGGACCTGGCCGGGCACGTACGGCAGCCGACCTTATCGGTGACGGCCCTGCTGCTCGCTGCGCCCAGTGCGACTGCCGCGCACCGGGCCCGCTGCGAGCGGGCGCATTAAGGCTCGGGCCTCCTTGCGGCCAGGTCGGACGTCGAGTGGTAAATCGACGGAGGCGGCGAACAAACATAGCATGCGGACGATGTACGAGTCGTTCGAGTGTCCAAACCGCGACGCCCGTAAAGAGTGACGGGCACGCGAGCAGACAGGGCGCAAGGCCTCCCGGTAAAAATGCGTACGAGGAAATGAAAGCAAAACGAAAAGGCCAACACCGAAGGTGGGCCGGTTAATTCCACGCGTTGCGCAATGCCATCAGGGAGTGGCATTTTTCACCCGATATTGGACGACCGAAGAGCCTAATCTGCAACTTAACGCCGGCCTCGTTTGCAGCCGCCACACGTGGCGGGCTCTTTAATCGAAACGCCGTGGACCGATATCGAGGCACTGCGGAGGAAGCCTGTCCGGGCCGAGCCGACGGCTGCGGCTGTCCGGGTTCATTCACCGCGTCCCTTGGACCGACCCCGGACTACGACCAGGAGCACGCCCCGGGAACTCTACGATGTCTCGGAACTTGGAAGACAGCGAGCGCGGAAATCGTCTCTCTCTGATCCCCGAAGTGCTTCGCGTGACGTTCAGCGAGCGCAATTAGAAACTATACGTTAATTTTTCGCAGCAACCAACCCACCAATGACCTTTTCGCGACGCGTTTCGAGTCAACTAATAATTAAAAAAAAAAAAATTTAATACACGGTCGTACGGTCGCTTGCACACTTCTCCCTTGGAATAGAATATTTTATACAAATTTATGTGTGCCTGTTGTCAGCAACGCGATCGAAACTTTGCTATGTATCGTAAAGAGCGCAAGGCTACCTTATACCTCGGAATAAACTGTAATCTTAATTTCTGCTTAATTTCTGCTCGGCTAGATCACCATTTAAGCATTCTTAATGGCGACTTCGAGGGCGAATTGGTGAGGAATACTCTATAGAAATCTCTTTAAGGAGACGGAGGCTGTGGCCTTTGCTTACCCTGTCCCATATATGTACAGAGACAGACGATAACATAAAGAAACGATACAATCAGGCCGGTCCATCTCATCCGAACGCCCTAAGGCCGGGGTCACGCTGCTCGTACGTCGTACAAAAGACAGACTTTAAACACGAGTCACCAGCTGTATCCGTCGTTCGAATGCCGCCTGCCCAAGTTGCTCCTTGAACTCATTGCCGTGCGGCATTCGAAGCACGGATCTCGCAGTGAATCGCGTTCGAATCTATTTGCAGACTGTCTTGCGTATGATGTTGAAGCAGTGTAACCCCGGCTTAAAGAAAAGTCCCGGTTAATTCGTGAGGTTGCGAATTGCCAACGTATGTGTATACCGTAGCAGGCACGGTCGTATCCACATGTCTAAGCTTTCACACGTCATAGATAGAGGGGGCGTGTGTAGCAGAGTGTTAGTTATTCACAATGGTAGGTATCCATACTAACGGGTCGTACAAGCGCAGACGCAATCGATCCCAAAACTGAGGTGGGGTCGATGAGACTGGAAGACAGCACGGGCAGAGAGTCGGGGCAAAGATTAACGTAGCGTATTCCTTGCGCGGTTCCCGAACAAAACTACAGGTTTCTGGAGTCTCCCCAGTCATTAGTCCCGATGCCAAGAAGCAAGCGCCACTTTCACGGAAGCTGCACTGCTCGTTCTCGAGTAGCAACAAGTGAGCAAACAATCGGTTCTCCGCCTCCGTTCCAACCGCCCGCCGGGCATAATGGATGGCGGACACGCACAGAACGCACTTTGATTCTGCTCTTTACTCCGCATACGTCCTTTGTTATATTACTTTAAATGCTAAGCGCGAAGAGCAAGGACACGAAAAAACGCATCCACCAATCAAACCCCATTATGAAAAAAACAAAAAAACAGAGCAGACGAGGCACAGTTTAAACGCGAACTGAATCTTCTCAAACGTGGCAGAGGAAGAGCGAAACGTCGGACTGAAGACTCCGACCAAACCTGTGATTAGCTTAAACGGAAAAAGAGATAATGCGCCCGACCCTCCCCGTTTCAAATGGTTTGCCCGCTACTTACATACACGGTCTGACCCGCGTTCCGGACTGCAATGATACTCTCCAACTGCACTCGAAAAAAAGAAGAAAAACGAAGCCGCGACGAAACGTTCCCGAGCGTTTGCCGCCGGAGCGAGCGCCGGAAGCTGTCCGCGGACACATCTTCCCCGCAGCGCTGCACTCCGGAATGTCCAGCCAGGCGTGGAGAAGGCCGGACAGAACACTCGGCACGCCGACAAGGCAAACACCCGAATCCGGCCGGACTGTATACTTACCAGCTGAGCGTGGAGCGGCAATTTAGCGAGGTCTCGGGTTAGGATCTAGAGCAAACACGGCTCGGTTCAATGGTTCGAGCGGCCTTCCAGAACTGAAGGCGCGAAAAGATGGAAACAGGCGGCGGCGTTGTTCGGTCCGCTCGCAAATGCATGACGGCAGCTCGGGTGCATGCATGAAGGACGTCGCGCTATGTCCGCGCGGGGGTGTACGCGCGGCGCCCAATGAAAAGGCTCGCGGGACCCATGCGGAACGTCGGCTCCTCGCCACTCCTCTAACGAATTGCTGACGGCAATGACAGCGCCCGTGGGTTCGTCATTCCCCAGGGCGAGCGCCGTCCCCGAAGGGAATGAACGCAACACCGTGGCCGACGGAGGAAACCGAACTGCGAGTACGAAGCGGCTTTAGCTCTTCCTGACGCTTGCGTTGAGTTCATGCAGTCAAACGAAACGGCGAGCGTGAATGCGAGTCAAGAACAACGAAGTTTTGGCACACAATCGCGACCGTAGATTACGATGGAAACAAAACAATCGCCTGATGCGTCGATTATTAACTTTGAGGAAACAAACAAACCAACGGGAACACGCGAAAATAATTAAAGAGTAACGAGCTAAATTATACAATAACACGACAACTATCAGTGACGGTAGCGTGGAACTTAACGAAAATTACTTATTCCCTTCTATGTTTTCGAAACAGAAGTGAAGCCACCATGGAGAACGAGGCAGAGAACAGTCGGCGGTTATTGATCAGTTATAATTTCTCTCGCACTCGCGAGGAGGTGTCGGATGGTCTTGCCGACCGACGGCAAAAGCTGACCATCCGCCACAACGGAAGAAAACACGGTCCAGACGGTGCTCCCTGGCAAGTGGTCTCGTTCGGTACAGCGCGCGGTCACGCACGAGGCAGCTGCAGAACCATGCAAGTGCGGACAAAGCGGTGCCACATACTGGATAAAGGCTCGCGCAACGCCTTCTCGGAAGACACCAAAACCAAGGCTAATGCTGAACGGTCTCGCTAACGGTCATCGGAACAACTGCTCGCGTATGCTGCTGCGCACAACATCACCGCAGCGTGCAATAGGAAGTGGCGCACCACCGCTTATTGGCAAACAAGCGGATTCTCGGACGCATCCACAAAACCAATCACCTATCGTCCAAATATTCGTGCTCGTTTACATTCCGCCGAAAAAAAGTAAATAAATAGGTTAAAAAAAGTGTAAAGAAAGTCGTAATTTTCTCGGAAAAGGTTCTACATCACTCTCCTTCTTTCCCCGAGGAATCTTCACCCCCACCAGTTTCGCTTCCTTGTGTTTCTTTTTGTTGTTTTTTCTGGCGGCGAAGAGAAACATTCCCGGGCGGGCTCCTCGTGCGGAGAGACCGTATGCAGCAGGAGAGGGGAACTAACTAACCGAGCGAGGTGTCCGGAACCTTTCCCTGAAGCCGGTCCCGGAGCTCCCTCACCCTAACGCAACCATTTGCGGCACTCCATAATTCTTCCCAGACACGTATGCGTTGCCCACCGTCCCCGGTAGGCTTTCGCTCGCTTACCGGACCGCTTCAAAAAAGGCGGGCCGGACGCGGGAAAAACGGCGTTTTCCCAAAATGAATGCGCTCTTCCAAACTACATACACGCACCGCCGCTCGTGTTTCTCTCTCTCCGCCTGTTCTCGTCCTCGCCGGTACTCATGCCGCCTCTTTGCGTGTTTCTTCGTGTTGGCCCCTTCTTTACCTTCTGTTTTAACCTGGTTCCCTCCGGGTTCAAGGGGCGAGAGAGAAAGACAGAACGGTAAAGCCGAGAAACCGTGTAATTACGATAATGAAGAGGGGGGGTCGCGACGGTCAAACGGATTGGCACGGACCGACTAACCCAGAGAGAGAGGAACTAGCCGAAATTGGTCGAGTAAGGATGCCCCCTGCCCCATTCCCGCCTCGCGAGCGCCCTGGGGCACGGGCCTTCCGACAACAACAACAACGCAGAGCAAACTCGACCGAACACCGAAGCGTGCCTTTTCCTTCGGGCCTCGAACGTGCACGCGGCGCCCCTCATTCGCCCATGCACACATGCGCGAGCCGCCTCTTCCCCAGTCCCGTAATTAAAAGACGAGCCACGGCAGCAACGAACCAAGACAGGAACAGGCAGGTGCCCTCACTCTCTACGCGTCTGCAAGAACACGCGAGATTTTCTTTCCAGGAAGCAAGATCGTCCGCTGCAGTGGCGGCGCCGAGGGCCTTTTTCCACGCCCGTCCCGGCTGTAGTCCCCCCGCCATTTCATTATTACAAACTGCCTAATTTTTTTCGAGAATGCCTCCTCTCTCCTCGTATTCACTGCGCCACGATCCGACGCTTTCTATCCTCCCTTTCACCTTGTGATGGACCGCATCGGACGCTACGAGCCAGCGGAGTCAATCATATGACACGCGACCGTCCTGCAAGCGACATTCGGGAAATGCGCCGCAACGAACGCTGGAACCCGTAGTCACGTGACACTAGTACACGGTGCTGGGTTGGCTCGAATAGCACGTAGCATCCGCTGCGGTCCAGCGTAAGGTGAAACGGAGTTTAGCGGAGCTGTGCGGCGATGAGAGGCTCAACGGGGACCGGGCGGAGGAAGTCGGCGGCGACACGCGGCCGAGGATTCCAGGCCGTGGGGGTGTCGCTGCTGAATGTCTCCCTTTTATTCGAAAAGCAGGAAGCCACGGCGCGTTTCTCGGAAGGGTCCGGCCCCCGAGAGAGGCGCGCCGTCGGGGGGCCCCGGCTCGGGAGGACGCGGATCGCGTTACTGTGCCACGTGTTTCGCAGGCCCCGATGACGCAGCAGGGCCCCGCCGCCACATTCCCGAGGGACGGCGCGAACAACCGGCGCCCTCTGTTTCTTAGCGGCGGCACGTGGGCCTCTTCCTACGAGCGACTTCATTTTTTTACGGCGGGATTCGGTCGTCCTTGTGTCGATTTGTACAGACGCTTATCGGGCACACAGACTAATGCAGAATTCATGGAGGTCTTTTTTCCGACGCTATTGTGACCGCACCCTAAATTAACAGCAAGCTAGCAGCACCAGCATGAAGCTGTAGGAGAACGTCGGAACAGAGTTTTGCTAAAGACATCACCAGTTGTGCTTTACCAAAGCCAAATGCGCGAAATCGCGCAATTAAGCGAAACAATTCGTCTTCCACGACCCCGAGCAAGAAAGCTTCGTTTGACAGCCCTGTGCTCGCACCCGTGCCTCCCAGAAGCCTGCTCTTAAAATAAAATACACATTAAAACAAAAAGACGATGGTTTCATGAAATCTTCCTGCGCACCGGCGCCTAGGTACAGGCCGTACCATTTTACCGATGCGAAAAAAAAGGCTATAAATACGCAAGGAATCATTCACGCAGCGGCGAAGCTGCTGTGTGCGCTAACCCTACGGAGGCTATTGACCCCACTGGACAAACAATGGGAAAATGTAGAACGTTCGCAAACGGTGCCATTTAAGCTTCTTTTACGTTTATGCATATAAGCTCCCCCTCTCTGTTTCCGCGCCAGCTGTGCGCGAGACTTTGCCGAAATCGAAAGGGCTCGTTTTCACGAAAACCCAGCGGTGTCTGTCAGTTTGTCAGCGCCGGGATGAGAGGAACAGGTTGACGCGTACTGACGTCAGCGCTTCGGACCTATGGGAGCGTCGCATGGGACAACTGACAAACGAAGGACGCCAGTGGGTTTTCGTCAAAACAAGCGTTCCGAGGCTAACGCATTAAACACACGCAGATCTCAATGGGCGCGTTAAGTTAACGCGCTCGAGCGCGCTCCAGCGGTCAGAGTGCACTCGAGCTAAACTAAACGACATCGTCTCACTTCCGGTGCACGGTGGCGGAGCGCGCTCCGCGAGCTCTGCCCTCGGAGGTGGTGCGCCAGAGCACGAACAGGTCGGTTTCCGGTGAGATGACGGCGTTTCCGCTCTCGCGGCCAGTCTCGCGCTTACTCGCGGTGGTTTTACGCGATGGTCTCACTAGGGTGCCTTTATGTGCGCTTTGCTTAGGGTGGAGACATCTGGCCATTTTGTCCCACACCTTTATTTTTATTTTTAGTTCAGAAGCGGACATTGAGGCACCCTAGGTCTCACACGAGACGGAAGAAACATCAAAACCCAAGCGTTTTCGGCTCCGGGCCGGGCCGCCGGGCCACTTTGGACCAGAGGCGTCGGGTGTGCGCAATCCCTGGCGAGCGAGTTCGCTTCCGAACGCTCCGAGGACGCCACCACGCTCGCCTCGCCAAACCTCGCCGACCGCGACCGCACAAACTGAACCCCGCAGCCGAAAGGCTCCGGCCTAGCCAGGAACGGCACCGAGGTAGGCCCGGTCGTGGGTAGGAGCTGCTCGTTTTTCGCTACCATGTAGTGCTCGGATCTCTCGGCGTCGTTCGTGCTTGCGCCTAAGCCTTCAGGGACTCCCTCGGACGCGCAAGTCTCGCCTGCTTGGATGCGTGGAGACTTCGACGGCGATCGCTTGGCAGCTCGTGCAATCGTTCCGTCATCGTGGAAAATACAAAAATAAAAAAGCATGGTGCTGGTGTAGAAAGGTATGCATACATCCTTCAAATGCTTGTCGAAGTTCTTCATGTATACCTTACCGCAATTTCAGGATCAGGCGAGCCAATGAATTCGGCCATTCAGCCTTCATTCTTTAAGGCTTTTGGGCATTCGAAGGCGTTCGGCGTACCTTTTAATCGCCGCACCAACAGCGTGCTGCACAAATACAAGCTCTTGCTGTTGCCGCGTCTCCGCGCACTTATTTCATCGAAGTCGTCGTCGAAGAAATACTTTTTCGACGTTTCGACATAGTTTCGATGAGACGGGAGCCATGTTTACGCGCGCCGGAAAGCCGGAACCGGAAACGTTAACAAAATAGGCGTCAGATGGCGCCTCGGTACCAAAGTGCGCCGTTAAGCTACGCCGAACCCGCGCGCTCGAGCGCAGATGTCCGGAGTCTGGAGCTCACTAACTTAACGCGCCCAATGCTTAAAGCGCCGAGGCGCATGGGGCGTTAGGCGGACAGAACGCGCATCCACATAGACAATCGTATCGAGAGCCTCGAAGCTCTCAAGCAGCTTGAACCTTATAATATAGGTATATATTAAACGCCCATATGACCGCATGCACTCAAAACGAGAGGGGATACGGTAGTTTGTCTATATTGCTTAACGACACAATTTCGGCTCAACACTAAAACGAGCGGAGCCATCTCGAGCAGCTTGGAACTGGGCACACGGAGCCCATCACTTGACGAGTTGGCACTGCCCAACCTTGTAGCGTAGAGGCAGATGAGACAAACACGAAGCTTCGTGTTGTGTTCGATTCCCTCTGTCCCTCGTCCCCACGATCCAGGATCAAAAATGTTTATACGAGGGTGGTCCGATAAGTACTTAGCCTGCAAAAGAAAAACGAAAATTTTGGAAAACGTGGTGATTCATTTTTCAATATAGTCTCCTTTTAGTTCGATACACTGGACCCAATGACGCTCCAACTTCTTTAACCCATCTGAAAAAATACGTTTTCTCGAGGTCTGCAAAGTCGGCTTCTGTGGCGATGATGACCTCCTCATTCGACTCAAATTTCTGCCCGGCGAGTGACTTTTTTTAAGTTTGGAAACAAAAATAAGTCGCACGGGGCAAAATTTGAAGAATACGGTGGATGGGGCAGCAGTTCGTAGCCAAATTCGACCAACTTGGTCGTAGCGAGGGCGGAGGTGTGAGCCGGTGCGTTTTCATGGTGGAAGAGCATTTTTTTCTTCACCAAATGGGGCCGTGTTTTCTGCAATTCGGTGTCGAATCGGCCCAATAATTCGGCATAGTACAGCCCTGTGACCGTTTTGCTTTTCTCCAGGTAGTCGATGTAAATCACAAATTGTGAATGCCAGAAAACGGTGGCAATCACCTTTCCGGCCGATAGGAGAGCCTACGCCTACTTCGGAGCACGTTCGCCGGGTGAAATCCACTGTTTCGACTATTCCTTGGTCTCTGGTGTGTACCAGTGGACCCATGTTTCGTCGATTGTCACGAAACGACGCAGAGACTCCTTCGGACTGCGCTTCAACAGCGTCAAACACTGCTCTGAAGTGGTCTCACGGTTGCGCTCGTTGTCCGGAGTGAGCAAACGCGGCACCCATCGCGCCGACAGCTTTCTCATGCCCAAACTTTTATGCAGGATATGACCCACGTGGTCTTTTGATATGCCTACTGTCTCAGCTATCTCGCGCACCTTCAATTGGCGGTCTGCCCTTACGAGATCGTGGATTTTTGTCACATTATCCTCCGTGGTAGTCGTTTTCGGGGCACCTGGGTGTGACTCATCAAAAACCGACGTGCGACCATGTGAAACTCGTTAGACCAATTTTTGACGGTCGCCATCGAAGGAGAAGAGTCACCGTACACAGCGACCAAGCGCTCTTTGATTTCACTGCGCGATTTCGCTTCCAAAAACAAGAATAGCATCACCGACCGATATTGCTCTTTTTTCCTTTTTCGAAAATTCGCCGACACGCCCGCTTCCACATGTGGTTAAAACAAAACTACCAGTGCGATTCGGTTGAAATATCGATAGCAGCCGTCTACGAGAATGTACTACACGATAGTAAATTTCTCTTGCGATACTGGCGCTATCGGCCGTTGAGGCTAAGTACTTAACGGACCGTCCTCGTATTAAACCAAGTCACCTGCATCGTGAACTTAAATTGACTTCCCGTAACTCAAACTCTCAATCTATTAAATCTAAAAGCGAGTCTGAAACTGGAATTCAGATATAACAGCGTATTGAAATCGTCCCACGAGAACGGAATATTATGCCGTGTCGCAAAACAAGAAAAGGCGCCACGAACCAGGGGGAGAGCAGGCAGCGGTAGCGGTACAGAGGGTACGAGCCGAGTCCCTCCCAATAGATAGCTCTCTGCCACGCACGGAAACACTGGCTGTCCCTCGGGCCACAACACATCTGCGACGAATAAAGTCACGAGAAGAGAATTCCGTCGCCCCAGCCGATCCTCCTCTTCGACGTGCGACAGGCGAAACACAATGCCCGCGAATTGCGATGGACGAGTCCGTCACCAGCAAACAGATCGGGATGCTCGTGCACGATCCGATGTCGCCGTGGTACACACCGTGCACCGGTGTGCGTCTCCAATACGGCGAGGCGACAAGGGTCGGTCGCGAATGTCAGTCAGACCACCGGGAAGGCGACCCGTTCGGAAACGGCGCCATACCCCTCCAGGTGCCCCAGGTTTTCTTAGGTGCGCGACAGAACGTCGCCTCGAGACTCCCAACGACGCGAGAAAAAGGGGATCGGGTTTTAAAAGGCGTGGAACGGAGGCGAGAAATTGTTCAGCGGCTAAGAAACACGACGCCGGGTTCTTGGGAGACCGAGTCGGCCCCTTTCTGCCAGCCATGGTTCAAGATTTACAGACGAAATCTTTCGGTGGGGTTCTATTACAAAATCGCCGTGTACCCTGCATCTTTGCAGAATATTGCACACTATGGGGGGGAGCTTCAGCGACCCTATAGTATATGTGCTCTTCAAACGCTCGTCTTCTTTTTTTTTTTTTTTGTACTTGGAGGCTTGGAGCAGCGCGGCATCCAATGCGTGTTTGTAACAAAACAAGTATTTTTGCTTTGGGTTGCGAGGGAAATTGTACCGAGCGGCGACGCCCGAACACCTATTTAGTAGAGACAACTCTTTGAAGCTTCTTCGCGAAAGACTTCGTGCATCACCGATTACTTTGCGTTCTTCATGTGGTAGGATTAAGGAAAATGTTATTTCCATAAATTTTACTTCGAGCAGAGTGCTGGAACACTGACACTTTTCAAGGGACCAGTTTACCTGCAAGTCAGCTTTCCTCATACAACGTCGCAGCCGCGTTCTCCGCATCATCATCTGGCGATCCAATGAACACTGTCTCAGGCCCTCAGCGTACAAGAGATGTAAGTTTTCGGTCACCTAATTTGGTAGCTTCACCGAAAACCCGCAGTGATCTGCTACACAGAGGTTCTCTCCTAACACCGCCCTCTCGTATACGCTGCAACGGAGGCATACCAAGAAATAAAATGAACATTATCACAGCCCGAAGATCTGACGGAAAAAAGCGTGGCTTTGATAATGATGACAGCCATGAAATCATGAAGGACAACGAGAGTGGTGTGATTGGTTAGACTAATTTCGGAGCACCGTGTGGTGCGGTCAAGGTCCTCTTTAGAGCAACAAAAACTAACCCTGGAGCACAGGCACACTTCATTCTCATTCATTCTACCGCAAATACCCTGTGAAGATTTATGTCTCGGCCTGTCCAACTAGAAGACTGTCTTCTTTCCTCCCCAACTAATATGGAGCTGCTCATTAACAACCGTTGCAGAGCAGACACATCCACTCTCTCAAACACTCAACCAGCTGTTTAGTCGTGCATAAAGCACCAGAAGCGGCAATGAGAATTTTGTTGTATCGGTGATTATTTTTGTCTAAAGAAATCCAGTACATCATCTACTTTTAAAATTCATTAGCGTCGACTGGCTGTTTTGGACTGTTAAGAATGGAACCTTCGGCGACCTTCTTCCGAGTTTCAACGCTGCGCGAAACGTGTCCCGACGAGTCCGGGACCGTCGCCTGCGTGACGGGGCCTGCGGCAACAAGTCTCAACGCGCCCGTGACGTTGGCGGGACGTGTGTGTGTGCGTGGTGGTTAGTGCGCTCGGGAAAGGGAGAGAGGCATGGCCTAACTGCGGAGAACTTTGGCTACGTCGCACTGGACGGCGGACTTTGCTGCATCGCACTTGACGGCGGGTTGCTGCATCGCACTGGCTGCCCTGGCGGGGAGTGAGGGAGAAACGGACCCTATATAAGGCGGAGCGCGAGGCTGCTCCGTTGTTCTCTCGGATCTGACGACTGTATCGCTACCATGTAATTAAACCGTTCGTTACGTTACCAAGTCTCCCACCTCCACTGAACCCCTGGGTTCCTCACTTCGGGGAATGGACGTCGTCTCGAGCCAGGAATCTTCCGGACGTGCGGCCCAAACCCCGCCCCGAACAACTGGTGGCAGCGGTTGGGATCGGACCATGCGACATCGTGCTACATCTGTGGGTGAGCGTTTGGACTTTGCTTTGAGATTCGCCAGGCTTCAGATTATGGGTAATTAATTTTGAACTGCTGGGAATCCTTAGTGTTTGACTCGTGCGCTAGGTTTTTGTACAACTTCGCGACAAGTTTTAGAACAAAGCCAAAGCTAAAAAGCAGCGATCATGGATCTAATGAGGTTACTGAGAACAGATTTACTCTGTTTATGTGAAGAATTGGGTGTGGAGGTGGAGCAAAAGATGAAGAAATCTGAGATGAGTAAAGCAATTTCAGAGAGCGCGGAAGCAGAGGAAATTAAAATTGCGTGGGAATTACTTCAGAACGCTAAAAGTGAGGCTGCAGCGAGAGAGGAACGAGCGCAAGCTGCAGCGAAAGAGGAACGAGAACAGGAGCAGGCTGCAGCGAGAGAGGAACGAGCGCAGGCTGCAGCGAGAGAGGAACGAGCGCAGGCTGCAGCGGCAGAGGAACGAGCGCTAAAAAGGCTAGAGCTCGAAATTGAACAACAGCGATTAAACTCGCAGAACAGTAGAGTTGGGGCTCCGGTACGAGCAAGTGAGGCCGAGTCGTATCAAATGAAGAAGCTCCTGCAGCCGTTTAAAGTTGGGGAAGACGTGGGCCTATGCTTAGTTAACTTTGAGAGGACATGTGAGAAGTTGAGCTTCGCCCCAGAAACGTGGCCGCAACGGCTTTTGACTTTGTTGCCCTGTGAGGCTGCAGAAATTGTCGCGCGCCTTAGTACTAGAGACGCGGACGACTACGACAAGGTGAAGTCGAGCCTTTTGAAGCGGTATCGCCTTTCTGCCGAGGCGTTCCGTCAAAGGTTTAGAAACGCATCCAAAAAGAGCAGCGAGGGCTACTCGGAATTTGCGTACGGTCTTAAAACCAACTTGATAGAATGGTTGAAGAGCGAGGAAGTGTACGAAAGCCGAGACAAGGTAGTCGAGTGTGTGTGCCTCGAACAGTTCTTTCGTAGCATTCCGCAGTCAGTCAAGCTCTGGGTGCAGGATAAGGTAGGAGTCGACTCTGTCGAAAGGGCCGCTGAGCTAGCCGAAGAGTACGCAACGCGTAGAAAGCTGAGCGGAGAGGAAAGCGAACCCGACCGGAGCGATCAGCGCAAGCCCTTCCAACAGGGAAACGGTTCGCGAGAAAAAAGGCCCGAGAAGCCAGAAACAGGACAAAAGGTCCCAGAAAAGAGCGGAGATCCCTCGAGCGGAGATCCCTCGAGCGGAGATCCCTCGAACGGAGATCCCTCGAACGGAGACGAGGCACGGAAAAGCCAAAAAGGGCAGTTCGAGGCAAGGAAGCCGTTCCTGTGCTACAACTGTCAGGAGCCGGGACACACAGCGGCCAGGTGTAACAAACCGCGGGTTGTGTTCTCGTACATGAGCGGTAGTGACAAGGACCTGAAACTTCTTCGTCCATATCTTCACGAGCTCCAGGTAAACGGAAAGCCGTGCAGGGTGCTTCGGGACAGTGCAGCGACGATGGACGTTGTTCATCCGTCGTATGTAACTACATCCGACTTTACTGGAAAGGTAGTTTGGATCAAGCAGCTGCTCGAGAAGCACAGTGTCTGTCTGCCTATGGCGAGAGTAAGGATAACTGGCCCGTTCGGAGAGCTAGTGACAGAGGCGGCTGTCTCGCAAACAGTCCCGTTGGAGTATCCCTATTTGTTTTCTAACCGGTCAGATTTCCTGCTGCGCGAAAGGGGTCAACAACTGGGAGAAGGACCAGTTCAGTCGTGTACGAGGTCCAAATCGCGTCAGCTCGCCCCTTTGTTGACGAGTGATCCAGAGCGAAAGGCAGCTGACGGGGAGCAAGTACTCCCAGGGTTGGAGGCAGAGAAACGCGATGAGGGGGTCCGGGTTGTAGAACAGCCCGACCTCGTAGCACTAGAAAGCGTACGCCGTCCCAACGCGCCGGCGAAAAAGGCGGAGGAAGACGGGATCATTAAAGGATCTCTCGTAGCTCCGGCGTCACATAACTTTGATCCTCTGTTACGAGTAGACAGTGTCTTTGACAGTCGAGCAGAAGAGCGACCCTAGTGTGTCAGGGATTCGCGGTACAGCTCAGGAGATTGCAAGGACCAATGTGAAGGGGCGTGAAAAAGGCGGATTGTTTTATCGGCGCTATAAGGACCGCATTTTCACGTCTAGAAATCACGTGAAAATCGATCACTATGACTTCAGCGTAAGAAAGAGGAAAGGCAAATTTAGCGGCAATGCCGATGGGTTGAGCAGATTTTTCTGATATCACCAAAAAGAGTAAGGATGATCTCAGAGGTTTTCGTCATCCACGGGAATGAGGATCTAAGTGGGGGCACTTCGTTAAAACCCCAAAATGACCTCACAAATTGCGAAGAGTTTTTGTCTTTTTGTATTTTGTTCATAGTGACCTCTTTGGAAAAATGAGTTTTGCTTTGGCGACAGCGGGTCTCGATACCCCAAATTGTCCTAAGGTTTTAAATTGCATTGTTTTGGCAAATTTTGGTAATCCGTAATCCAGTCTGGCGGGTCTCTGGCGGATTCCGAGCGTTTGACTGCGGTGTGGCGTGGTGTTGTGGGGGACGTTTCCGCTGATGCCTCCGTTGTGAGAGGTTTGGGAGTTTGCTTAGTGCTTGCAGCATCTTCTCAAGGCCTACTCCAAGCCCACCTCTTCAGGCCAGCGATAGTATCACCGGCCATTCGAGGTTTCCCTGGCCCCGGAGGGGCTGTTAAGAATGGAACCTTCGGCGACCTTCTTCCGAGTTTCAACGCTGCGCGAAACGAGTCCCGACGAGTCCGGGACCGTCGCCTGCGTGACGGGGCCTGCGGCAACAAGTCTCAACGCGCCCGTGACGTTGGCGGGACGTGTGTGTGTGCGTGGTGGTTAGTGCGCTCGGGAAAGGGAGAGAGGCATGGCCTAACTGCGGAGAACTTTGGCTACGTCGCACTGGACGGCGGACTTTGCTGCATCGCACTTGACGGCGGGTTGCTGCATCGCACTGGCTGCCCTGGCGGGGAGTGAGGGAGAAACGGACCCTATATAAGGCGGAGCGCGAGGCTGCTCCGTTGTTCTCTCTGATTTGACGACTGTATCGCTACCACGTAATTAAACCGTTCGTTACGTTACCAAGTCTCCCCCCTCCACTGAACCCCTGGGTTCCTCACTTCGGGGAATGGACGTCGTCTCGAGCCAGGAATCTTCCGGACGTGCGGCCCAAACCTCGCCTCGAACAGGACCAAAATGAGCTGCTGGGCGAGTTGCTGGGCGAGAGTTTTGACGCATAACACTTTCAGACTAAAGGGACTCACCTTACTTAACTTATTTGCGCTGTTTAAGTTAATATGGCTGTTTTGGACATGAAATCAAAGCTAAGCTAAAACGGACTCCAATGAAAAAATTTTAGGATACAATAATTTTGAGTACAAACTAGGATATTTGTCAAAGTTTTGAGAGTTGCAATCGAACAGCGCAGTTTTTTTATTCTATAAAGAAAACTTTCCTCGTTTCATTACGCATGTCAACGGAAATTAAAATAACAGGTAGCATTTTAAGATGATGCGAAATAATCATGAGGGCACGGTTGTCCAATGCTAAAGCTAATTTAGCTTGAAGTCAAACTTTATTGGCTGCGCTTTCGAAACTTTGGAGAAACGTATTGAGAATGAAACTTTTCAGCTTAGCATTCGGCTGCGCCACAGCGAAGCGAGACAGGCAGGATTGCGGTGTCCACTCCGTGGGTGTCGCTTCTCCGCCGGACACCGGTACGCGGTGAGAAGCACACTCAAAGGCCCGTTGAGTCAATTACTTGAGCATGCTCCGAAGTTCTAAACCACCCGAACTGACCACGAATATACTGAGAAACAACGCACAACTTGTGAGGATCGTGAACGTTCGAATGTAGCAGGGAAATAAGTACTTTTGCGGAGTTTGGCGCAAATGGCGCAGCAATTACATTGATCGATAGATTTTAATGACAGAAAGAGAGAGAGGTTGGCAATCAGACGACTGCAATGAACCACAGCCATGGAAATGCGCTCTGGTCTATCGTAGTCAGCTAGAGTGTAATAGCATGACCTCCGACATTTTTCTCGCGCTCTGGTCCGGCCTTTGCAAACGCTCGGCTGCCCAGCAGAAAAAGCGAGCCGAATCAGTTCTCTAAATCTCCGAATGCAGCGCTCAGAACCAAACCAGAAACGGAAACAGAATGACCTCAAACCCCGCCGTCAAGTGTGAGCCCGCGGCATGAAGCTTGCATCTTCATTGTTCTCATCATCAGAATAGAGAAAGGGAAGTCCATCTCTGTTGACTCCTAATCTTTATTCGCTGCTCCGGTCTTCGTGGTGCTTCGCTGGATGATGCCTCAGAATGCAGGATCGGAAGAAGAGAAAACCAGGTGGGCGTAAGAAGTGTTTTTCCCATCGTCAGAGGGCCAGCCAGCCCAGTGGCACACACCATGTCCTCGATCGACAAGGGGGGGTCACACTGGTCGGTTACAAGCGCGACCGCAAGCTGAGAAACTTCAGAGCCGGCTTTCACGAAGACAGCCGCCTGGTTGTTTTCGTGAAAGCCTTTGGAGCCCCAACACGCGGGTGCTGGACTCCCTGCATCGCCGGAAATTCGGTTGGCTCGTCTGCGAGCCGTGCACGCAGGGAGCCCTCGCCAGGCGCTCGACCGGCCTGCTAAAAGTCAACAGCCCACGGGGGCCCCACGAAGGCAACCGCCGTGAAGACTGCTGCAAGCCTAACGCTCTTCACCCTCTTCAACCGCAACATGAACCGCTCACCCTCGTCCACAAGCTCCATTTAAACCATTAACACCATTTCTTTAAAAAATTAATCTGTGCAATACCATCTCATCATCATTGGACGCGGCGCAGTGGGCCTTCACGGTAGAGCACTGCACGGGCCGGAATTTCTAGGCCCGGCCCGACCCGGCCCGGTAGAGACACGGCCCGGGCCCGGCCCGAGCCCGACAGAATATTTTATTTCTAGGCCCGGCCCGACGCGGCCCGGTAGAGACACGGCCCGGGCCCGGCCCGAGCCCGATAACATTTTCAAATATGAGCCCGAGCC
Source organism: Ixodes scapularis (assembly GCF_016920785.2). Lineage (NCBI taxonomy): Eukaryota > Metazoa > Arthropoda > Arachnida > Ixodida > Ixodidae > Ixodes > Ixodes scapularis. Next base: position 51,555,695 of record NW_024609835.1, on the reverse strand, counting down.
CGGCCCGAGCCGGAAAACTGGGACCGAGTTTTTTATACCATAGATATGTCGACTTAGAATATGTATTGTCGAGAGTATGGGTGAAATATGCACATCATTTGCGACAGTCTTTGAACTCATGGCATATCGACAATCCTTGAGACACAAGTGGGGAATTTTTTATTTATGAATTTATTGAAGAGATATTGTACTTTTCGTTGTTCTATTCAATTCGTTTAAGAGAAATTTCCTTCCTACATATTTTTGTGGAGAAACAATAAATTGTTCATGGACTCTTCCTTCAGGCAGGTCCGTCTTGCTTGCACTATGTAGCCCGGCGCGCTAAAGTTCCCTTCGCGGCTAGCATTTGCAGCAGGGATGCACAGGATGTGCTTGAATAGAATGGACAGTTTCGGGAATTCTTTCTCGCGCGCTCTCGAAAAGTCACAATTCTCAGACACTCCTGAGCACGAGTAGTCTTTCTTGCCGTGTAGATACTCCTCTATTGTTGTTAACAATTTAAACTTTACGGCACACGACTGACCAGGCACGGCCCGGGCCGGCCCAGGCCGACGCGGCCCGAAAATATTTTTTTTTCAAGCCCGAGCCCGGCCCGGGCCCTAAAAAATACGTGCTACCCGGCCCGAGCCCGGCCCGCGGGCCGGGCCGGGCCGGGCCCGGGCTTTCGGGCCGGCCCGAGCCCGTGCAGTGCTCTACTTCACGGTATGGGCGACTTGCCTTTCTGCGGCGCCGCGGCTATCCTGAGCCGAATTAAATCACTATCACTATATTTGCTGCGAATCTATATTTTGACTCGCTTTCCTGATTTTGATTGGCTCAACTTCTCGTGACTTACAGAAGTGATTAGACGCGCAGTTCGTTTGAAAACAACGTCGAGGGCATGTGTTCTACACCTTTCGCGCTTCGAAAAGATGAACCTTCATATTTCGATCAACTTCTTCCCTGCCAAAGGTCTGTGTGTTGCGGCGAGTGGCGAAGAGCACATTTCACGCTGCTTCAAAGTTCCATACAGAGCAACTATATGAGCTGTGCTTAGAGTATCGGAACTCCGTTCCCCGACATTGTTGAGCGCGCCGCCATTTTGGTGGCTGTACAGAGCAGACGCAACTGCCGATCGTCGTGATTCAAAAGGGCGACTTCCTCAGCATTAGATTCGGTGTTAGGAAGCTCATGTAATATTGCTTTGCTTTGTCGCGACCTGTTTAAACATTTGTGAAGGACGGAAAAGCGTTTCATGTGATTTCAGATAAAGCTTAAGATAACTGGCAACCATTATTTTAATCCACAATATGGCGAAGTGTCGTTACTTTGAAGCAAGGAAGATAGAAGGGTAGGAGGGGCCATGACGTCAGCCGCGTAGTCTCCACAAGTCATCCATCACTCTAAAAAAAAGACTGTGCGTCTACTTTCCCCCACAACACTTGGAGAGCCGATCAGCGCAACTTACGGAAGCAGCTCAGCAAATGACGATGCCGACACATATGTTTAGACCAAAAAACGCGGTCTGAGTTGTGACATTAAGCAATGCAAGCGTGACGTTTTGCATTGCTTAATGTCACAACTCAGACTGCGTTTGTTGGTCTAAACATATGTTTCGGCATCGTCATTCGCTGAGCTGCCTACGTAAGTTGCGCTGATTGGCTCTCCGAGTGTTGTGCGGGAAAGCAGACGCACAAACTTTTTTTAGAGTGATGCTCCCTTGACGCCTCGCCTCTTTCTCATTTTCCTCCTTACTCTCCTCACTTATCAGCTCCACATGACCACATCACGTGACCGTAGCTAGCCTTCGATCTGATAAAACCTACCGGACGGAGCGCGCGCAAGCCTGCAAGGAATCTTTCTACAATGAACCATCCATCTCGCACGCGACATGTCAGGCGCAGCAATCGCCAGAGATATCTGCGGTCACGTTGGGCACAATATCGTTTAAACTTTTTATGACTAGGCTTCACCAACAGTGCAACGTGACCCCTCCTATACTTATAACATCCTTTATCTGAAGCGTAGCTTATTTATGGGCACTAGTTTCGTAGATCGACGATAATGGTGATGATGATAATCTGCGGCTATTTCTTTGCGTTGTTTGGTTCGGTTGTGAGCGAAGCTAATCTCCCGCCTTTTGTCGCCTGACCCCGCCCTCTGCGCTTGAGTACACGCAGAAAACGAGATCACGTGGTGCCAGGCCGACGACGGCTGATTAGTCCAGCCAGTACATAACTTCCTCCGGCGCCTTAGCTTAAAGAACCTGGACCAGGATTTTCCAGCCTCATAACGCATTTCGGTGGATGCTCGAGCTTCTTGTCAAAGACCGGACATTAGAGCGAAAACTGTAGCATTATACTGACCACATTTCACTTACCGTGAAACGCCAGATGCTCTCCGTTTCTATTTTCATTTCAGCATCCTGCGTGGCGCACGTGCCGGGCTACTCCTCACTGCAGGTGCGCCATCTGTCCTCAGCTCCAGTGACTAGCGGCGGCGGCGAGGTTTGATTTTTCGGACAAACCGGCACCAAAGCCTGCATGTTACTTGCGATTTTCGGTCGATGTAACATGATGCGGTGTTTATTTTCAGTCTTCCTGAACTACACTGTCCTTTTGTACAGTTTGAAAGAGGGACGAAGACTGGTCAGGTGGCTTAGGTTGCCTTTTGCTCCACTCTCCCAGACGTGATTTTCTCAAATAAGCATTCAAAGAAACAAACAAATTCATTTTCAGATTCAGCTTGCTGGATAGAAATGAATTGTTTTTCCAGATTTCTTCTTATAGTTCTTATCGTTCGTTTCATCTTAATTAAGAGCTATGCCGACGTTACGAACCTAAGAGGTCAATCAGGAAGCGTCAGAAACGCGATGTCACGGCAATGGTCATATTTGAGTGCGTGGGTTGTCATCGCCTCCACCAATCAAACGCAGTGAATGCTCCATGGCCTTGCGCTTTCAGAGTGTTAGTCTGTACTCGTACGTCTCTGAGAATTCGACTACTCTTGGACTTATGCTGAAGCGAAGAACTACACACATTTAGTTAATATTTATTAATGTAACTAAAATTGTAACGATAAGCTAGATACTTGAAACTAACGGTAGCTGATTGCTTTTTTTACTATTATTACTAATTCAAAAGGGGCTGTGCCGAGACGACTTCGTTCCAAAAGTAAAAAGGGGCGAAAAACAGTTTTTTGAGGAACGCGTATATACAGCACTACGTTAGGCTTCATGCTACCGGCGTAAGCGCCGATTGATCTTACGCTGCCAACAGAAAGATAAGTAACATTCACGAAGCGTCAAATCACTAAGCCAGCACACTACAATAAGGCTTCCACGTCAATCTTAGTTCATTCCCGTGCAAAATGAAAGCGGGAACCATATAGTAATCACCGAAAGTCCAGGGCAATTCCACTTCATTGTAGCTGTGTACATTTTGCGTATATATACATATAAAAAAAATATTACAAAAGGAGAGAAATAATATTTGAAGCAAATTAACATATTAACCTATGAACTAAGTTACTCGAGGTAAAAAAAAAAAGTTTCATATTTGGAAACAAAATGCCCACGCTTCGAACCCAAAATTGTGTGTCAAAACATATACTTAGATTACAAAAATCTTAATTAAAATTACATTTGCAGCTCAATACTGAAAATTTCGGGATAATGAGTTATTTCATATTGAAAAGCACGAAGAAAAGGCAATACGTCATTTGTTTCGCGAAAAATGGGATATGTATTGTTAAAGCTTACTTCAAACACGAACAGAAATCGAAACCGAAACTTCGGCTCCATCTGGCAACATTGGCCTCGCGCCGCCAGAAGCATGGCCATCAAGTGGTACGAGATGTCACGTGATCCGTGTGCCAGGGAAAAGTATCGTCTGCACCGCATTCTTCACCACATATTGGTTTCTATGACATTCGACGGCCCCTGGACAACTCCGGCATCAGTCTGCGCACGCAATGTGAACGACATTCTGAGAGACAATAGTCACAAATGGTGGGGCGACGACGGCGGCTGTGACGCGGGAGACTGCGGTCTCCGCTGAGCGGCGAGAGGAAACGTTACAGACGTCACTCGTTACGCTTGCCCGAAGAAGAAGAAGAAGAAGAACAAACAAAAAGACAAAAAGGGGAGATGAGTAATGAATTTTAACTCAATGTTGGTCCTAGCCGTGACTGTGCTGTTGGTTGCGCCTCAATTTGCCCGCTCGAGTCAGCCGATTTCGGCAACTTGGCACGTTGCGAAGTTTGCCGGACCGTTTAAAAAACATTTAGACAGAACCAGGTCGTAATATTTGGCGTGTAGTCTTCCTAGATGATACTGAAGAGGACTGCATTTTTTTTTTCTTCTTTTTTTCAAAAACGAAAATAAAACGGAGTTGTTTTTTTTTTAAGTTGCTATTCGGGTACGCGTTGACAGATGATGATGATACATGTTCCCGACTAATACAGCTAGGTACATAGCAGTTCAGAAAAATATCACCAGTCCTAAACACGTGCAATCTCGCACTAATATTTTATTTAAAAAAAAAAAAAACTTAAAGAAAAACAGACGGGGCTTTTACGATATTTTACCAAAGAGAGCGGACGTAAGAGGCTCAAAATAGGAACGAACCGATGCAAGCAAAACTCACGAGGACAATACGGAAGCACTCGACAAGCTGTTCTTTATTCAAAACTCGAGAGCTGCTTACTTCACAAATAATATTCAGCTGTTCTCTGAATGACGAATCAACCAAAACAACAAAATAAAACCGGTTATAGGCGAAGCAACACATAAAACAAAGCCACGAATTTGGTGCACAACGTCGGGGGGCCCCAGTAGGGGCTTAGCGGCACCGCCATATCTCCAGGGAGCGGTAGGGCCTCCCCGGGCCGGACCACCTTAAAAATGAAACTCCAGCGGGAATGACGTCACACGTTAAAGTCACGTGACTCACACCGCGTTCACTGAGCGAGTCTAGGCTTATTTCGTCTCGTATTAATTAGACTCCGCGCGTCGCGAGTGACCGCGGAGCAGATTCCACTTGCACAGAAGGAGATCACAGAGCAACCACGTAGTATAAACAAACGGAAGCAAAGAAGAGCACAAACACCGGCGCAGTTGACAGGCGGCCCCGTGAAATACGAGAGGCGAGGAATATTACCGTTGCGTTACCGTGTTTGCCGGGCAGGATAGGACGAAGAAAGAGCGCGGAAGAACGGCCCACCGAGGACGAAAGGAGACACGGCTTTTGCAGGATGATCACGTACAGGGCCGAGGATCGCTGCGCTCAATGTTAGACAAGCACGCATGGGCACGCACAACGTGGGCATTTAGCTGCCTTTATGCTCGGCTTAATTCGCATGCTTCGTTCGACTTCTCTCCCTTCGCAGTTATTTATTCGAGCTCATAAAGCTCGAGACGTCAGCTGGGAGACAACACCCCACTCTCGGGTATGTCCGATAACTCGGATCGGAACTCAAAAAGCGTATAAGCAGTTAACCCGCAGCGTTTCACGCAGAAACGAACCCGATAAAGAAGCCAGTCACGCTCGACTCGCAATATTTCATTCTGAGGCGAAAGCGGTTTCTTTTTTTCTTTATTTATTTATTTATTTTTTTACATAACTTACGGTGTTGAAGTTACTTTCGAAGAAGATTCCAACGACTCAACTAGTTGACGGTTTAGATAAGTGTGCGTATATATATATATATATATATATATATATATATATATATATATATATATATATATGTGTGTGTGTGTGTGTGTGTGTGTGTGTGTGTGTGTGTGTGTGTGTGTGTGAAAAACATTAGTTTTTCATAGCACGCCGAACTTGTCATGTCAGTCCGGTCCAGCTGCTACCCTGTAATGCCCACATAAAAATCCCCCCTTTTTTCATTTTAATTATAGGGTGGTAAGCAACGTGTCGAGCAACATTTAGGGGACGAGGAGTCCCCGTTGAGTTACGAATGATAAATAGCGAGAAAATAAACGCTGAGATTGGTCAAGGAAACGGTTTTTGCGCGAAGATGTATATGGTGGACGTAGAGTTAACGTAAACGTGCTCCACGGAGATTTGTACCTCGCAGCGAGTGCGGCCGCTACTCCTGCGAAGTGACCTCCTCTACAAGCACATCAAGTGCGCACAGCCAGTGAGGGCCATGCGTACTTGTTCGTTCTATGTGAAGAGCATGGCTAGTTGCAGTGACCTAGTTCCAGCAGGCAAACAAACCACTGTTTGCCGAAAAAAAGAAAACAGTTTTTTGGCGGTTTGCGCAGTTTTTGTGAGCTCATAATGTATAACAGCTCGACCTGCATTTGCTATACTCTTCGTGGGTACCGCCCGTTCTAAAACATGTCCTGCTGTCACCAATGGTTCACACTCAAGCGTTGGAAAGGTCGTTAAACGTAAACTGGTCCGCTTAGCGATTCTTTCTTGTTGCCATGGTGGGACAGAACAGCCCCTGGTAACAAGCGAGGCCAGTCGCAGAGCAACAAGGGGCCGGTTCAAAGCAAATTACAGAGAAATCACGCCTGCTTGACAAGGGGCGCTGGCCCCTTCTTTCCTTCCGGGCTTCCGACGTCTGATCAGCAGCAGCTTCAGCTTGTCTGACCCCCAGCTCTCCGACACAAAGAGCCCGACCGTTATCCGCGCGGTAACAGGCAGAAATGGGCAAGTGCACTCACAGGCCGCACGGCTGGAATCCAGTCAGTTCTCGAAAAGCTTCCAAGAGGCGAGGTACAGAAGGAAGCACAGCAGACGGGACGGTATCCTGCGGGCCATCATCGTGTGTCAGCACGCAGGTGTTTTCTTCCACAGGTGTGTCCAAGAGCTCGACATGGGTCGGTCCAGCAAACTGACGACGCAAGGCGAACCGCACGCACCAGTGATGAGCACGAAGAAGCGGGTCAGCACCGCGGAACAGTCTGGTCCAGCCAGAGTGGAGTCCCGGACAGCCGGTCCGGGCATTGTCCGATTCTCGGGGCTTTCGACAAGCGTCCATGGGAGCCCGCAAATAATGCTCGGGAGATCCTTTTTACTTTTACTTACTACGCGCTTCTGGCACGCTTACGTAATGCCCGCCACAATAGGAAAAAAAAGAAGGGGAAAAAAAAAAACTTGCAGGAGACAACATTAAAAAGGAAGCGGGGGCAGATTCCTTTTTTGCTGTGTTTTGTTTGCTTGTTCAGTCCCCAGTGCCCTGATGGAACGGTGCGCGAGCGCGAAAAGAGGAACAAAGTTACGTGAAAATCTGCTCGATGTAAGCACAGCAGCCCGGGATGAGGGCAGATAGAGCACGGGCAATGAAGATTAAAAGAAGCGAAGGGGCAGCGAACGCGAGGAAGCGCCGGTTCAGTCACGCCAGACGTGACCACACGGGGGGAGGAGGACGGGGAAACACCGGGCGCACGGGGCGAGGGGGCGACACAAAGACGGGCAGGGGAGCGGCCGGCGCAGGACACGGCGAGGGCCAGTCCCGCCGATCCCGCGGCTTCATCCGCCTCGCGGTGGCGGCGGCAGCACCAGCGCCCAAAGGAGCGATTTACTGTGCGGCCGCTCTAAGTAGACGCGAATTAAAAGGGGCACCCTCGCCCCATCGGCGACTGGACGCCGGAGGGGACAACGGCCACGTCCGCTTATGTTGCCCCTCTTCCTCCCCTCACCGCCGCCGGAAAGAAGAGATTCGGAGAGAGAGCGATGACGCGGCCTGGACAAAGCGTCGCCCCCAGCGGCCGCTCGCAATCCAAACACGGGGCTCCCCACCCGGCAGCGTCTTGGGGCTCTGCGGGGATCAGAGCCGGGGCTCGGACACCTGGCCGGGACAAAAGGCCGTCGGCGGCCGTCCTTGGGACGCTTATTGTGTCCGCCGCGGGGGGCTGGCCGGACGCATTAATAAACTAATCACGGGTCGCGGCCTAACCTCCGTTCCGAGACGGGGCGGCGCGAGGCACGCGTTCGGTCGCGGGCCGCTCCCCGAACGCCAGATGGAGGGAGGGAGCCCCGGGCCACGCAGGTGGGCCAAACGCGCGCTCGGGGGCTCTGCTGGCACTGCACGCGTCGGCCACCCGCCGGCCGCTTGGCCGCTACTTTCCTCTCTTTCCGGCCAGAGACTCGGGCCTGTTGGTGAGGCTGGGAAAGTGAAAAGAACGGGATTTCGGGAAAGAGGTTCGGTCTACCGCTGCATGGCCCCGTTACGGCATGCACGGTCGTACTTGGTAGAGCCCGGGAAGTGAGCACGCAGGAAAGAGGGGAAAAAATAAATAAAAGCTTTCTCAAAACAAACAAACAAAAAGAAAAAAAAAAAGGGGGGGGGGGGACCATGTGTAAGACTGGTGAGAAATTGAATGCACGAAGGAGTCTAAGCTGATATTGAGTCAATGCGCGTCCCTTTGCAGTATGCTCGTATAGGTGCAGCAGAACACGCCACGAAACAACCAAAATAAAAAGCGAATCGCAATCAACGGTGCGCGAATAACGGGAACGAATATATTCGGGGTAAGCGCAACAACATTTATGTAGATGCGGGGGCCGGACAGAGGTACGATGTTTGCAGAGATAAGATGTTCCAAAGGCACGAGCATCCATACGGTGCGCACAAAGAACAAACGGTTCTAAGACGCGTCGCCTACACCCATGGATCTATTCGCATTTACTGCATATATTCGGCGTTACGTACCGCTCCTTCCGCGGGGCTGGAATCAAATAACGAATGGCCCAGGGTGCAGCAGACAACACGGTCCTTTCGGCTCCGTCTATCCTGTATTTCGATGAGCCCGCTCGGGTCCCAGCCCCCCTCCCAGCACTCAGCTGCGGACCAGCCCGTGGGAAAACAAAGCGGGCCAACGGTGCCCCGGGCTCGGAGCGCCAATCCGACACCGAGTCAGGACGCGTGGCTGCGAGGGGAACAACGGCCAGCGGAGGGGAAGCCCCGCGCTCCCTCCAAGGTCAGGGTCAAGTTCGCCCCGCTTCGGGGTCAGGCGCGCGGCATGCAAATCGGCGCGGGGGAAGGCAGCGGCGGAGGAGGCTGCGACCCCGTCGGGAGGGGAACAGACAGACGCGCCTCCCGCTCCTCGCCCCCGTCGGTCCGGCGGGGCTCTCCTCCTCCCTTTGTGGCACGGTGACCACGCGGATGCGCTGCGGCGGGTTTTCTCTTTCCTCGCCCAGAACGCGCCATTTGCCCAACGACCCGCCGTTCTTCTGCGGGCGGCTTTGATTCATGCGCGAGTTTCGAGCGCGGGAAAGTGGGACAAAGTGCCATTCGGAAGAGAGAAAGCGAGAGCCGAGATCCGCCGTCGCGCGAATCGCTGACGACGCTCGCAGCCTCTACCAAACAGCGCCATCTCGTCACGCATAAGATATTGTGCCAGTGTTCCTGTTTGCGTACACGAAGACCCGGCAATGAAGTCTCGTTCGTGTTAGAAAAAACCGAATACACGAAAGAGGACTGTGTCCGTCTAATGGTGTGTCTCAGTCTTGTTTTCAAGAGTAAAGTCGTCGCCGAAAATTAAAAGTAAAAATAACGAAGCAAATAATGAAGCAATACGGCAACAGGAAGGCACGTCTGTCTCATCCCGTCTGCTCGTGAGGGAGGGGTGATGACAGCCTCCACGCCGTAGGCGTTGCCAATGTTCTGCAGCAGTAATAATGGCGCTTCCAAATGCCGTCGCGGCCACTAGTATGATCAGACGTTCTGACATAACTGAATCGAGGTTGCGGCAAGAAGTATACAGGGCCATCTCACTTGAAGTTAGAACCAAAGTAAATGGCGTGTCCCACTGTGAATCCAGATATGGACGCACCGAAAAGCGTTTAATGGAAGACAATAAGTGTTTCGTCGCTGCTTACGGCGTAAAAAATAACCCCAAAACAACCACAACCAAAATTTGAAGAAAAAAAAAAAAAAAGAAAACCGCATTGCAGTCGACACCTCTCGATGACTGAATTTCATTGTGTCTGTACTAACGTTGGTCTGTACTATTGGCGACGAGTGCGATTGAAAGCGTCGCTGTGGTCGGCCTTCCACGATTGGCCGAGTGCTGACTATGATAGTATGACGTCAGCAAGGGATTTCTTATCGACAGCCAATTTTGACGGTGTTGGCAGTGTTGGTTCTAGAGCGCAATGATTTCAAGCTTCCACCATGCTCATTACAAACATTATCGAACTTGTGGTTCGCGAGGTCACGGCCACTCGATCCCCCCTTCCTAATCGAGTGGCCGTGGCGAGGTAATCACGTCACGAGAGGGAACCATATAGTAGGGCGCCACTAAAACACCTCGCTGCTAATAGTTTTCTACCGCAATAATTATTTTCGGGGCACGTTTGACACCGCAGCAAGTGGCTTTCGCTCATAGTTGATACTATACGATAGTAATGGATGCCTACCCCCGTATTCTAAAGCTATAGACGGTGGTTCGTCAAAGCAATGCTAGTGGCTTACAATAGTGACGAAAGCGCCGTCAGTTTGAACACAGCGAGCGAAATGAGGCGTAAGCTCATTCGAGCTCAGCCTTAAGCGCGATCCAAACCTAAGCTTCTTACACTTCATCGCACTTCATACGATCAAATCAGCATGGCCGACAGCGTCGCTCAGTTGTTGGTCGCGACGACCAACGGACGTTTATTTTTTGTACGTGCTCTTCTCACGCGTCCCGACCACAAGCAGCAAGAAAAGAAAGTAAAAAGTACTTCAAATAAACCACGACGAACAAGAACGCTGGATCCACAAACACCCGGGAGATGCTCCAACGGCCACGATTCCACTGACCCCGACCAACCGAGCTCGGCAGATAGGCCTAGCATGCACTCCGACTCAGCGCAGCGGTCCTCCGACGGTGCTTGGCCAAGACCGTCAGCCCACGACCGGCTGGCATGCTGAAGTAGAATATGCCCGCGCGACCCTTGTGAACCCTTCCCGTATTATACTTTGATCGCTGACCTCAATTTTAGATTAAGAGGTCAATCTCTTCCTCTTGTCATCTCCTTGTTTTCCGAGGCAGCGGTGACTCTCACCGGTGAAAAAGCGGTGAATCTCCGACAGACGCAGGAAAGGTAAAGCAGCCATCGCTTTCACTAGCACACGTAAAACAGACGACGTTAACACACGAAAGGAGGGAAAAAAGTATTTGGGAGGGAACTTGCGGACACTAACCACCCTCACTCTCGGTTCTTAGCAAACAAACCTCGGCGCCTCGGGACACCTCGCCAGTGAGTCCTTTGACTTCCCTCCTTGATGCGCGTCTGCTAGTTGTTAGACAAAAACAACGTACCGCTCGAGTTATTTCCTCTGCCCTCTCTGAAAGGCGAAGTCAAGCTCGCTCGAAAAGACCTGCACTTCCGAAAGTCGCAGGAAAGGTAAGACAGACGCAGACGACGTTGCGAGCAGACGACGTTGCAAAGGAGCAGACGACGCTCAGAGAGGGGGGTCGCGATCAGCCAATCAGGGCTCGGCGTTCTGACGTCACCGCTACTTCCTTTCTCATGCGCAGAAGACGAAAATGAGCCCACTTGCGTGGCGTTTAGGTTACGGAGGTCATAATGGCGGCCCCTAATTTCGCGCAGACGTTTGCATTGAAACTCGTAAGGATCAAAATTTCCGCGCGCCCTTAAATTTCGCAAACTTTCCAATTCGCGAAATTTAAGGGCTCGCGAACATTAAAGGCTTTACGGCATGTTGCCAAGAAAAGGGCACGACATGTCCTAGCACCGAATCAAGAACCTTTAAAGGGGCGATGCAATGATTTTTATACTTTGCGCAAATACCGCTTAGGACGAATCCCTGACGTTTATGACCGACGAAACACGCGTTC
>NW_024609835.1:51460784-51543807 GCF_016920785.2 Ixodes scapularis | reverse complement strand
GCCGGGTGAATACCTTTCGCGGACTGCTGGTGGTGCATCCCCGCTTTAACACGACACCAGTTACATCGCTTTTGGTGATTGGGAGCCAGTCACTAAAGCCATATTTTCCCTCGCATACCGTGCCTATAAGTGGAAGTGATTTCGTACTCGAAAGAAGACGGGGGAGACCGGCTTCCAGATAAACAAAGGCGCCATTCCAGACGATCGGATGCAAGGATCGTCCCGAGGAACCATTTCTTGCCGACGGCTTCAGAAATCCCCCCAAAATCTAGTTGATCCTCGAGACGTGCACACGTACGCGGGTCGGTCCCGCGTATGCAACCCACAAGCAAACAAAAAAAAAAAAAAAAAATAACTTGCTGAACGAACAAAGCGACCGCGAGAGTGCTTCAGTCACCGCTTAGAATGCGGATCAAACCTCTCGTCGTTTCCTCATACCGCACGAACGTTTCCAAGGAACACGGAGCATAAAAAAAAGCCTCCTTTTAAACAGACAAAAGTACAAAACCGTCAACAACGCGTTTATTTTTTTTTTTCCCCCATCTGCGGTTATACGCAGAAATAAACGCAAAGCGAGCTAGAAAACTGGCGGTCGTGAAAAAAGGCGTCGAGCGTGCATTTATGATTTGCACATTCACAGCACTGAGCGCGCGGAGACAGAAAAAACAACAACAAAAACGGCAGCAGGCGCGCGAGAGCATCTTGAATTCAAGCGACGACCCGGCAGTTTATACGACTCGGCGACGCTCCCTCAAAAACGAGAATTTGGGCTCCGCATAGACGCGCTGCCGTGTGCTCACAGGGGCGCCCTCCGTCCCACCCTCCACGCAGACAAGAACAGACGGACACACTCGCTGCGGCCGCGCAGCGAAGCCCACGGCTCCGTGTTTTTTTTGTTTTTTTGGCCGCAAGAGAGGGAACGGCAGCGCCGTATGTCCTGCTCCATTAGCCGCGTCCGCGGACGCGCATTCTGATGCGGAGGTCCGGCGGAGTGCGGGCCCATTCTTCCCGGTGCATACCCAAATCAAGAAGGATCGCGCGGACCGAGTCTTGTCCCGAATACTAACGCCGTATCAGCGAAACTGGTCATCGGGAAACGCGGACGGCGACGCCGCGTTGTGTGGACGGACAGTGAAGAAGCCGCTCTCGCGTCCCAACTCTTGGATCACGCATGCGTGCCGATTCAACGTCGACTCGGGTAGGACTTTGGCCAACCATCGAAGCAGGCACGTAGCCAGGGGGGCGGCCCATGAGGCCCCCCCCCCCCCCCCCCCCGAAATCTTCGATTTTGCTGGGACCCTCCTCTCCCCCCCTCCCCCTCATACAGCATTTTGTCATGGGCCCCCCCCCCCCCCCCCCCCCCCCCCCCCCGAAACAAAATCCTGGCTACGTGCCTGCATCGAAGGACGTTCGACAAACAGGTCACTGCACTGAAGTCTGGTTATGAAAGCTAAAGTAAACAAAGGGCACCCCTGCGCAACGGCTGCGACTATGATAGAAAACGCCAGAAGCTGCAACTCAGCGAATAAGCTCGTCGGAAAAGCCAACCTGCTGAGAAAGTCAGCTTCGCAGCTTCCACTGATGACCTCCCTCTCCCTCACTCTGTCCCTTCCCTCCCCCCCCCCCCCCCCCCCCCAAAAAAAAAAAAAGAAACAATACATGAGAAAAAATGGATGCCGAAATTGTTGCCGTCGTTACTTTAATTCTCGAGAAATGCGTTAGCATTTAGCGCAGGGGTTCTGACTCGGCGAAGGTTGAGAATTCCAATTTCGCAACGGTCCGCACACTGTTCTGTTCTCCGGGGCGTCGGCCGTTTCCGATGCAGCCACCACAGCTTCCCTCAATCGCCTCCTACGGCTCGCAAACTGTTGTCTTCAAAGAGCCAGTCTTTTCTCCGGGGTGTCGGAGGTTTCGCGCCCACGGCGTCGTCGCTGCGCCTCGGTTTTACGTTGTCGCGTACGCTGTGCCACCTCCCCGGCCGCTCGACCCCCTCCTCTCCCGCTCCCGTGACGCGCCATTGGAAGCCTGCCAGAAGACTCTTTCCTTCTTGTAAGAAGGAGAGTGGACGATAACGAGCGACTGAACGCAGCGAAAGAGCACGGCGGACACCGCGCATCGGCCTCGCAAAACCAGTCCAGTCCAGACCACGACCGCCCATATGAAAGACGGCTGCATGCACCAAAACAATAAATGCTAATGGATAAAAACAACAAACATTTCCAATTATTGCAGCTGGTTTACGGAGAGTAGTGATCTTAACGCCATGATCCATTCACAACATGTATACGACCGCGCAGATGAAACTTTAGAACAGAGCAAGAGTCCCTAAGATTGACGGGCATTCTTTGTCACGCTTATAGGTCCGCAGTGAGAAGCAACGGTGATTGGAGAAAGACGCAGCACGCGACGATAGCACTCGCTGCGGCCCAGAGGGTCTCCCCTAACGGCGGCTTCCCGAGATGAACGACTGGAGAGACTCGAACGAAGGAGGATATGAACGGAGAAGGAGGGAGAGGAGCTATGACGCCCTGAGGTCTCACGACCCAGACCTACGATCCGGACACATTTCTCCAGATTGGAGGCGAGCTCGAGGGGAAACAAACGGCCAAGTAAGAGAAAGAGAGAGAGAGAGTGTGTGTGTGTGTGGGGGGGGGGGGGGGAGAGAGAGAGAGAGAGAGAGAGAGGGAGGGGACTTGCTTTTGGCCGCTATTGACACCTAATTCTGATTAATGGCTAGCGCCGTGTCAAAACGAATCCCTCGTCCCTCCTGCTCCAATCTTGCCCCCTCTCTCTTTCCTAGTTATTAGGAGGGGAGGAAAATAGCGGACGGGAGGTAAGCTCCCCGCCAAATGCAGCACGCGTACGACTCGGGCGGGACACTTCCGTCGCTTTTCTCGCCAATGTTTACGTGGCTCCAAAGGTCGCAGCGGCGAAGGACGGCACTGGGACAATATCGAAGCCCCCGTGACCTTGAATAACGGTATCGGTGCATTGTGCCCACCCGGCCCGAGCATTCGTAGAACGGCGGATGTGTCAAAGCCCCCCTCCGAAGCACAATGCGAGCAAGCACAGAAGAGGCGAGCGTGCAGACCACGTGACCATTGCTGGCCGTTGGGGGCTTCTCTCCTTCGCCAGTGGGCTCGGATCCTCGGTGTGGACTGCGAGCCCTGAGAGAGATGCTCACGAATGACTGGGGCAGTGATGGCCGAACGTTCGCGTATTCTGGGTGACTGGGATATCGCACTCGCCAATGATCGGTGACCTCCTCTACAGCATCTCTAGGAGACTAAACTTCACTCAGATGATCGATAATCGATGATTCACCGAACACGCCACGCGACACTGTTAGCGCGAACGCGACATCGACCATTTTTCGCATTTTATTTCTAAATGGTAACCACGAACTCCAAATGTTGTGTTAGTGCTCAAGATGAACACTTTACCACAACGCTATACTCATTTTTATCTCAAGAAAAAAAGGAAGTGTCGCGCACTGCTCATACGACGCGCGAAGTAGTTCCTAAAATATTTGGCTATCGGAGGAAGAAGCGATGTTTTTGGCGCTTGTAACGTGTCGTAACGTGTCTGTCTTGATAAGATAACATACGTCTAATCTAGAATGCACCACATGTACCTTAATTCTCTACATAAAAGGGGAAATCAGTAATGCTCCGAGAGGGGCCGGATTTTTTTTTTTTTTTTTTTTTTACGGTTCTTGAAGGGGAAACGAAGAGTAGTTTGGATGACAGCCCTATAATCCTAAGAGTAAAAGAGACAAAAAAAGGCTCCAGGTACACCTAAGCACTTCTTACCAGTTGTGAATGCGAAAGCATGAATGTCGTTCTTCGCGCCGCTGCCGCTTCAGACCCTCTCGGAGTGGGCACGCAGCGCCATGGGGTGGCGCTAATTGAAACTGCCGTTTTGCGTGGCTTTCTGCGTGGTATTAAAGCTGGGATGCCTCAGATCGCGGCTTCGGCAATTTTTCTGCCGTTTCGCGCGGTTGATGACGTCGGTTTGCTCCATGGGACAGTTAATGCTTTCGTATTAATAAATCGACGACCGTTTGTTCGTGCTAACCGTGTCACACTCCGTACGTCGAAAGGGCACTAGCGCCCCGGAAAGCACTTCCCACATTAAAGCACATTGATAAATGGAGTAGAGCGTGCTGCTTGAAAAGTCTCACTTTTATTAAGTTTCTTCAAAACTTTTTTTTTTTTTTTTTTTTTTTCACGTAACAAAAATGTACACTTTAGGATGCCTATTCGCCAACGTCCTCAGTGAAGCTGGTAAAGTTCTAAATGGCGTTGTTATGGGCCGGTGTTTACTTACAAATGTTATTTCAAACTGAAAACTGCGATTTAAAACGAATGAGCGAAATAAGCCTGTAGCCAAACAGTACCAGAAAACAACTTATTGAACAGGTAAAGCCCCAGAGTGTGTGTGTGTGGGTAGGGGGGGGGGGGTGCAATGGCTTAGCACAGATTGGGCTTGATATCCATGTGTTCGGATGATTGGATAGCCTTATGTTCGGACGCTTGTAATTTGAAGACGAATTCTGATTACCTCGTATATCGCTGGAAAAGCAGTACCAATATAACAATATAAGTTACATAACGCGTGGAGCATCGTGTGGCTATAAATGTATATCAAAATAAAGTTTCAACAACTTTACAACACAGGAGTGAGAATCAAGTGCTACCTGATATTTGCGCTGCAGTGTTTCCGGTTAATACATTGTCACGCCCTTAGTCAACGAAAACCATGGGACTTGTATACCACGCAGCCGAGCTTCCACTACTGCACCACCATGTACATCATATCGTGTAATATAACATCGTAATCGAGGAACGGTGGTTGCAAGTTAACCGTTGCTGTAAACCCAACACATCATTTCGTATGACGAAAAGTATTGATGTTCTGCAGTCAAAGATATGCTAAATTGACAAAGCCCTCATAAAGATTACAAAAATATATATAAAGTAAAAATACTACCTCAAAAACTGGTAAAAAAAATCTCTTGCCGTCGGTAATTTATGTAGGTATCTTTCAAAAGATTGCTGGATACTTGCTAAAGAAACTTTTCAAACTTTTAAGAAATATTCAAGAAAAAAAAGCTTTTCTCTTTTTTTTCTGGTTTTTAAGTTTTTGGAAATTTTGTATTCCTAAGTAAGAGGCAAGGAGGGATGCCTCCTCTCTGAGACAGAAAAAAAGGAAAACCTCGACGCACCCTCTCCGCCTGAATCATGCGCCTGACGACGGCCAGCTTGCGAGGAGAAGCCAGGACCGAGTCGCGAGGAGGCGGTGTCGTCGCGCGAGTGCAGCAGATCTCAAGCGAGGCTGAAGTTGCCGCGGGCCTGCCGGCTCCTCCTTGCGAGGGAGCTCTTTTGTTTATCGACGGAGCGGAAGCATCGTGCTCGCGCCCCTGGAAATTCTGCCGCCCACACACTTCCTGTCGCCTTCCCAAGTCATGACTCGTGACAAGCTCTTCAAACACATATAGTCGCTTACGCGCCCCATCACGTAGGACAGAGTTGTACGGTACACGCGTAATTAAATTAATTGTAATCGATTATCGTTTGGGGTAATTTTGCGATCATTTGAGTACATTTAATAGCGAGTAATCACCCGAGTAATTTGATTACTTTGGAAAGTATTAAAATGACTCGTAACCATTACTATTCTTCCCTCCCCTTTCTAATGGCGCCCTTCGTTTGTACAAGTTTCGTGGCCAACTTTCTGGGACATTCGGCATAATACAACGTTTTCGAGGAAATCCGAAAATTCTAATTGGTTTCCGTTCTATGCAGACAAGTACAAGTTACCCCCAAAAGTAACTAGATACCGTTACACGTTACTCGCTCAAAAAGTAACCAAATACGTTACTCGTTACCAATTCTCAAAAGGAATGAGTTACACTACCACAATTGTAACGAGTTACTTTTCTCGTAACTTTGACAACCGAATAGATACACAACTATATTTTGTTTCATGGTGTACTGTTTTCTTTTTTGTAGTCGTTGCACTTAAGCAGTAGCAGCCTCTCCAAGTTTTCGTCAGTCATGTTTCCCCGCTTCCTTCAGAATACATATTCGGCGACGCCGAAGAGTCTAACGCGCTCGAAAGAACGGCAGTGCTGTGCTTCAGGAAGAGCTGGTAAATCTGGGATTTGCGTCTCTCTATTGTTCTCTCTGCTTCTAAAGTTCCAAGTTCACAGTAAGTT
Source organism: Ixodes scapularis (assembly GCF_016920785.2). NCBI lineage: Eukaryota > Metazoa > Arthropoda > Arachnida > Ixodida > Ixodidae > Ixodes > Ixodes scapularis. The sequence goes on along the minus strand of NW_024609835.1, from coordinate 51,537,587 downwards.
CTGTGCCTTCCCGCGTTGGCAACCACCGGGTTTATATTCTGTCTGTAGACGATTCTAGAAGGTTCAACCAAATACCCTCATTGTGTTCGCTGGGTGAAGAGCATTCCCCGCGGTAGAGCTTGACTGACGTGTTCAGCGAAAAACTTTGCTATACTGTCATGCTGTTTAGCGGTTTTTCGGGTTGCCCATCTGCCCATCTCGCAAAAGACGCATACTCAGGTTGGAATTAAAACGAGGCTTTATACGTTGTTGTAGGCAATACTTCTCAAAAGTAACGAGATACCGGCCGTTACTCGGCCCTTAAAAGTAACTAAGCACGTTACTGGTTCCTTTTCTAAAAAAAAAAATAATAATAAAAACTAACTACGTAATCTGTTACCGAAAAAAGTAACTAGGTAGAAGCAACTCGTTACTAGTAACGCGTTACGTACATGTCTGGTTCTAGGATACCCGGGCAAGTGTACAGTCATGCGGCAACGTTACGATCTTTTGTCAAGAAAAGCTGAAATTTATAATTTTCTAAATGTGGCCCATAAAATTCAACAAAAACAAAAATTCAACAAAAAAAAGTGTAGAGCCGTCGAATAAAAATTATTCTCGTCCAAAATGACTGCTTATTGATATTTCATGACTGTCATCTAAAATATTCCCGGGGAACATTGCGCCGTTGGTCGGTGTTCAGTGGAAGTTCTCATTTGAGTGCATGCGCCGCCGAGGCGGTGAGGTCCAAGAAAGTTGGGGATGCCTCGGAATCCTCGCGAACCAATTGCCTCCGACAGGGGCATCGGTTCGCCAACATCGACGAATGAAGAAGAGGAGTAGCTCATCGTTCAGTGATTTTCAATCCAATAATGGACAGTATATGAAAGGCTGAAGTTGTCAAACCGGCAGAAAAAATCTGTAATATCTGAAGAAAGCAACGGTTGCAACTTTGAAGTAACGCAGCCAATTACTTTTCTTCTCGAGTAATCCAGTAATATAATTTAAAACTTTTTAAACCGGGAGTAAGTGTACTCGATTCCTTTTTGTGAAGCAACGCGTACAAGACTGCACGTAACCTAGTCAGTCTAGTCACCGACAATTGAAAGACACGCGGGGGCGTAGCTTATCATATGGTCACGCACGCCCCTTGCCTCGCGATTGGTTCCTTGGCGTTCGTATCGACTAACAGGGAGTTTTTGTAGACCGTTTTTCCACCTTCGCCACGCTCTCCGGAACGAAGTCGTTACTGGTGCGCATCCGAGGCGCTAGCCTTGCCTGCAGGGTCCCGGACCTCGTAGCGGGTTGCGGAAAACCGTTGCGGGACAGCGGAAACCATCTACGAAAACTCGCTAATGCCGAAATCTCCTCGGCTGCCGAGCGGTAATGAGAATGCTCAAGGCTTCCCCTGCCCTGTGCGCAATGCGGGTGGAAACTGAGGGAAAAAAAGAGACGAGAGCATGTCGGGACGTCAGAACGCCGAGCTTTGGTAGGAATGATTAGTGGGTATAGATGTAAAGCTTCCTTTGCCTCTATTCACTCTTTGAACGCGTTCGAACGGGAACGCGGAACGCTAGATGGCAGCGTTTGGCAATCGAACGCGTTCGAAGACTGAGTAGAGACAAAGGAAGCTTTACATCTATACCCACTAATCATTCCTACCAAAGCTCGGCATTATGACGTCCCCACGCGCTCTCAACTCCTCCTCTCCCTCAGTTTCCGCCCGCATAAGAGCATTCTAGAACGTGCTATTTATTCCTTCGTGCAGCACGTTTGCCCCCCTCCCCCCCCCTTCCAAAAAAAAAAAAGTAATAAATAAATCAAATGTTTGTATTTGTATGGTTACGGATGTTTAATTTTCTGGCGAAGCACACTTTCCGAAGCTTGAGCCCTTGCCTATATTCCGTTTCCCTTTAAGCGTGACCGAGACCGAAGCTACAAGCGCGAGCATTTGGCCCTGTACAATGCTTGCACTGCACGAGCGCGCGTGCTTGCCAGAAAACGCTGAAAGCCCGGAGATCACTCTTGTAGCTTATGCCCCGCTCACACATAAAGTGAAATGGAGTATGGCTAACTTTTAGCATTTCTTTCCTACTCTAAAAACGTTTTCTAATGAAAAAAGAAAAAGAATAACGATAAAATGGTATGCATAGCTTCGCCAGTAATCGCATCAACAGCTATAGTAAAATGTGGGGCGTAAACTAGCCAATACAAATCTCCACAGTAGAAAGCTGGATTCCTACGTGGTACTCCACGTCGCATCATAAAATGAATGTTCGAACAATGTATTTGTGGAAGAAATATACATAAGCAGCGTCCTCGCGAGGAACTTAAGCCTGGTTCACACATCTGCAATGGTTCCGTTCCCAAGCAACCGAAACGACCGTAACGACCAAAACACCGCAACAACCTTGACTCATGGATTGCTTCGCGAAGCTACCCCTTGCATCGCTTGCGATATTGTGTACGGCGAACACTTGTCCCGGAGACTTTGTCGTTACTGTCGGTTCAGTTGAACGCAAGCGCAACCGCGAGATGTTTGGGTGGCGCTCTCCTATGGTTACCTCTCTTGACGTCATTACCCCGTGAACAACAAGTTCGATGGTGCTTGTAATTAGCATGGAGGAAGCTGGAAATCATTGATCATTCAAACCAATACTGCCATCACCGTTAAAATCGAAGTTCTTACATTACTCTTATTTCCGTCGATGAGGAATCCTTTGTTGACGTCATTGTCAGCATTCGGCCAATCGTGGAGGGCCGACCACCAGCTGAAGTTGGCACAAATATATACAATTCAGAAACCAAGGCGCTCACGCCTTGGGCTTCTCAATTCTGTATTTCTGCCAAAAATTTAGTCATGTATACAATTAAACGGGATGATCCGTAAGCAGTCAGACGCGTTTTAGTTTCGATATTCGAGCAACCCAATTACCAAAAAGCTGTACTGTCCAGGCGGTCCGAAATACTTCGTATAGATGAGGGTCATTAGAGACTTTTAATATCTATCGTATCGTTATCGGATAACCCCGATAACGATACGATGCATGCGCAAAAGGCGGCGGCGGAGTATCAGGTAGGGTTATTGGAGTCATCTGAACGATCTATACTAAAAACTTTCCATTGACGCAGACTGGTGAGCAACTTAAGGGCCAGGTGCAATGTTTAGTAAGGGTTGCCACCGTATCCAAAACATCGCGCCTAATTCTGCGATTTCATGGTGCCCACAGTGAGCACTATGCAGCCTTGCGGTAGATACGGGTGCGAGCGGATGACATCGAAAAGTGGCTTCCTTGCACTGCTCCGGCGTATACGACCGCACAGTAGCTGCCGCTTCGCTCGCACGGCCTGCGGCTTCCAACCATGTTTCCCAGCTGAACTCTGTGAGTTCACCGCTACACGGCTCAACACGAACATCACGCATAATGACAGGTAGCGTATACACGACTGTGTCGCTGTTCGTATTCATGTTTATACACACGGATGGGCAAAATACATGCAAATATGTATCGAAATACAAATACAAAATACTTCGTCAAAAATGCATTTAATTACAAATCTAACTACATTTCCAAAAAGCATTTAAGTACAAGATACAAATACAACCAAATGTATTTGGTCTCCTCCAAATACTTTTGCAAATACATTCCTCAAAATTTGCGTCAGCGACTTCAGGGCACCTGCAACGGGTTTCTGGGTATCTCATATTAATTTTGCATCTCACACTCGGGAGTTAGTGTGCGAGGCTCTAGTAACGTAATAGAAATATAATCACAAAAAATGTAATCAGCTTGGACGCAATAGGTAAAGAAAGTACAGAGCTTCAAGCAGCTTTTTTTGTCGATTACATTTTGGTGTAGAACAACAAAGGACCGAGACGACCAAGACGCGCAGCACTAGCTAGAGAATGTTTTAATGTTGCAACTCGCACCAGTTACAAAAATTTGGACGACGTGCGAATTTAGAATGTCCCAGGCAAAAATAAGAATGGAAATCAGGCTGGAAAGCATCGCAAGTTGTCACAGGCACTTATTTAGCCAGTCTGCCTGTGAACGTCGATTTCGTCACTATTCTTGCCCTAAACTAGCACCGTAATCACGAAGTCACTAAACGCTTGTGCTTGGTTGAGAGATACTGCATGTGGTGCAGAACATAGTTTTTTTCCTGCTCTGGACAGTGACAATAAATTTGAGGGATGTAGGTTCGCCCACAAAATTGTATTTAATTACAATTACATTTTAAATACCCACGTTTTAGTATTTAAATACACACGTCAAATACATTACCCAATTTGTAATTAAATACAAATGCAAAATGCACAAAGTATTTGAAATACGTATTTCAAATACTGTCCATCCCTGTTTATACACATATGCTTTTCGTGATCTCCAAACAAAGCCGTTTCACCGTTAGTGAGAGCATATGTCGAAGAATAGGTTACACACAAACATGAAAAGCGCAAAGCTACGGCAGAGTGTCTGCGTTAATTGAAATGGGGCGATAACGTAAATTGCTAACACAATTAATGCAAAGGTGCAACAAGCTGGGCAAGAATAACGATAATGATCACCGAAGAGGAGGAACATGGGAGAGAAAGGACAAACACAAATCTTCAAAAAAAGTGACTGGTGCGCGACTGAGAAACAATCCGCCTTGTCCTGGTATCGAACTAGAGACCTCTCTAGTCGCTCACCAGTCATCTAGCTGCGTTTGGAGATTTTGTCCCTTGTCCCACCTGTTCCCCATCTCCAGGGATTATTATCGTGACAACATAAACAACGATAAACGGCAAACTCCGTAACGTTGCGCTCGGACTTATGGCGGAACGAAGTACAGTCGCTCCCTAAGTCGCAGTGACAGATTGTTATGCATAGCAATCTTTAAGGTCAACTGACGCTTCGTTCGGCCCGAAATTAATCCTCCATACAACGCTGCATAAGATGATAAGCTCCTTCAATCACTCCCACACATTTCTTAGCGCATTAATAACTAGCTGATTATCAGTCGACATACCTCTGTCACTTTTAGAACGTCATTTGAGTGGAACCGCCTTCCCACATCATTGTGTAAGTTACCCACATACAATAATGCCCCAGGGCGAAATGTAGGTAACGAATAAATAAATAATATCATAATTGAACTCATTTCAATTCAAGAAACCGGTCATGTTTGCTAATACGAACCTGACAAATATTTTTGTCTTGTCGGTCTGTATTCGTTTTATACTGACCTTACACCCTCTAACGCGCTCAGAGCCCTGAAGGTGCTAAAGCAAATAAAATAAATAAATGTGCTAGTCACTTTTCGGAAATATCTATCAAATGAGCGACCAGATTACTTTCTTCGGCGTAGGCCTCCCGCAGATACTTTTGCTGTTCGAAGGCGTCCTCCGCCAACCATAACATACGTTCGCAATGCCCGCCGTGGCCGTCCGCAGAACTATCGCTCCCACCAGACAGGAGAGCGATTCGGTAGGCCGCGGTCCTCTTTCGTTGTGCCCTTCAAACTGAGTGACCAAAATGGCGTCTCCTATCACAGCGAAACAAGTCGCCGACTACGATCATCCAGTCAATGGCAACCATCGTCCAAATCACTCGCAGAAGTCGATCCAGCCAGCACAAGATGCGAGCAAATCCGCTCGCAAGGCATAGCGACCGAGGCTGCTTCTTTACAAATACACACATGCGCACACACCGCTCAAAACAGCTACGCGCGGTCTCGCGCAGTTCTTGCGCCGAAACCGAATCGGCAGCGCTATGATTGACCGCTCTATATATCAACAGGAGAGTCCCTTTCAGAAATGGAAATAGGCGGTGCGGAACTCGGGCGAACAAGACGGGACAAAGCAAACACAGATGCAGAAGAGAAAAAAAAAAAAAAAAGTGTAGAGAAAACGCGCGGTTACGCACGTCAAAAAGTCACCAGGAGTTTAGGACACAGCTCCTAGGCGGCGCCCCTATGTTGGATTCGAAGCGTATAGTATATGTACTCGAACGGAATATATAACGTACGAGATATTTCCCTGCGACACGGCCGCCTCTCTTCGACGACGAACTCCTCAATTTTGCGTGGGAGTTTCCTTTTTTCTTTCCTCCGCCGGTTACAGCAACTTATTTTGATACTTCATCCTGAACTCGTTCGCGAATAAACGAACACACGGTAAAGATACCAAGCATATAAAGTCGGATTTGACGCGGCGACTTTTTGATATTACGTATATCCAGACGCCCGAAATACAGAGCATGGGACGCATATAAAGTGTATAAGAGCGTTTCTAAAAAATCGAGAGAGAAAAGAAAAAGGAAAACCTTGCGGCGCCCCAACTTGCAAAAGATTGCGTCCAATATTCTCCCCTCGCTTATTTATTTCCATCTTGCGCCTTCCATCTTTATTTCGCGAGCCCCATTTCCCTCTTCTTAGCTTTATTTTCGTTTGTATACGCGCGCACAGCTTGGCCGGCACCGGTGCATATGGATCCCCCTCGCCCCCTTCCCCTCCGTCCAATGCACGCACGCACTAGCGGGCAGGGTGAATATATATTCCGGAGTCGTCGAGTGCCGACGACAACACGTCCGACGTCCGTGTCCCGCCAGGCTGGACTTGGACCTCCGCTTGATTTCGTTTCGATCGCGACGGGAGCACGAGCGACAGCGCGGCTCCGCACAAAACCTCCGAGCTGAGCAATGTTCTGTGTTCGGTCTTCACCGTTCCGCTACCAGTTGGCCAATACACTCCATTCTGCGAGTCTTATGTCCTGGAAGGTGCGTTTATTTCGCCAGGCTGCGAGCTTTTTTGCTTCTTTTTTGACTATGTGTAGGAGAAGCGAACGTAAATTTTAGAACGTGTACTCCTGTATCCTGCAAGAAACCCCACAGTGGCTCCCTCTCACACGAGTCGTTATGTGCGGACGAACTTGTCACATTCCCGTGTCGAACGTACCAAATTACTAGTAATCGAATCAACTGCGGAGTCAAGACCGTCCGCCGTCATTAACCAGAAAAATCGCCATGTTATGCTCAACCTTTTCGTTGACGTCACTCCTTCCTTAGAAAGTCAATATCTCAAGTAATGCTTGGGTTTCTAAAAAAAAAAAAAAAAGGAATCAGCCACATTTCCCGGCTAGTTCTTGTAATGTTCAGTCCCCGTATAACTTCCAACTCTGAAAGGTGCACGTACTACCTGCAGTGGGACGCACTGATAAAGACGATGTTAACGATGCCACTGTCATCATTCGTGTAAACTGCGCCAGGTCCACAGAAAGGCATCGGTTTCCCGAGTCCCAGTGTGTACCCTGCGACAAGACAGTTAAGAACGGCCTCCCAAAAGAGCTGGGCTTCTTTGCCAGGCACGAACATGGTAGTTTTTCAAATATGCATGGGCAGATAGCACAGGGCTCGAGCAAGATAAATGTAAATATGGGAAGTAATTGAGTTGAGGTTATGTTGCGCGAGTGGCTTAGACAAAGTAATAAATTCAAGTTAAATGTTTCGATAAACGACTCAAAACGTTCTTTATCAACCAAGTGCTAACATCAGGAATGTCATGTTATTCTCTTCCACTTGTTCTAATCTTCTAACTACTGGGAAAATAACGCGCTAACCCGTAAAGGACCCACAAATGAGAGTGATGACCCTCCATATCATCCGGTATGCCGAAACAACGATTGATGACGTTTATCCTGAAACCGGAGATCCAGGCAATTCCTGTTCTGTGCACTGTGGAGGCTTCAGATACCCGTTTCCTATCCTCTCTCTTCCTCTCATGCGAAGACGTACCCTCTCCCCGTGCCTTAGCAGCGATCCCCCCCCCCCCCCCCCCCCCCCCAAACCCAACCACTTCACACGCAAACATGTCGATAATAAATAAATAAAACATTCTCGAGCTCCCTCTACCGGGAAGTGTGAAAGGCACGTCGTTTCGGCACTCACCTGAGCAGTACGTGACGCCTCATCAAAGTTGCGCGCAGAGGCAGAAGGCAACGAGGCAGGCAGCGGGGAGGAGGCGCGCACACGCACGCACACACACACGCACGCACGCACACACACGCGCGCAGGCGGCAGAGTCAAGGCACGGCGTCGGGACCCACGGCTGGCCTCCGCAGTCCGGGACACACACGTGGGCCGGTCGCTCCTCGGGCTCCTCGCGGCGAAGCCTCGCGGCGGCTCTCAGAGCGGCTGCTTACCTGCGGGCGCAAAAAGAAAAGGGGGGGCCCTGGTTAGCGCGCCCCGCACGTCCAAGGCCAAGGCGGCAGGCCCGGGGCGACGTCAGCCCGGACACATTCATACAAATGGGCAGGCAAAGGAGCGGGCCCACCCCCTTGCTGGCACGGGACCGCGGAAGGGCTCCTGCAATGCCCACGTGGGGGGCGTCCCCGCAAGACGTAGCCCCGATGCATGCAGAGTGCATGTCAACGAGCAGCCCCCGCCGCGCACTTTCAGGAAGGAGGTCGCTGCAAGAGGTGCGACAATTTCGCGACGAGAAATTTCCGCCTCGGAATTTCGTCACACCCGCCGAGCCGCTTTATATTCCCCGCATTTATACTTCGCATTTACCCAAGCACCGTGCCACCTGCTGTTAGAGATGCACATCCCGTCGGAACGAGGCACATACGTTCGTGAGCCCGTGAAGTCACCGCCAAACAAGGTGTGCGTGTGTGTGTGTGTGTGTGTGGGGGGGGGGGGGGGGAGGGGTGTATTGGTAGAGGTCTACTCCAGATCCAATCCAACAACGCGGTTGCACTTTTAACGCGGGACAACTTCAAGGACAGCGTAGTTGACGGCATGGAAGCCTGGTGCAGAGGAGACATTGATCCGTGCAACAACTTGTTCGCGAGGCTTATTCTCCGAAACCGAACCCCACTCGGGTGGTCAGCGTTCCTCAAGCAAGCTGCGATCGTAGAAGCTCAAGTTATCCGGCGAGCAGGTGCTCTGTCCCTCGAGAACGCTGCACGTCGATCATACATGTGCGCGGCGGGCAGACATGGCGAGGACCTCCGGAGTTTTCTTTCTACGAGAGAGAATCATTCAAGCGTCGAAAACATTTTGAACCCGAGTTTCTCCATCTCTCTTACTGAACGCTGAGCGTATTCGTAGATAGTGTAACTGGCCGCCTGTTGGATCGTACAACGCCCATGTCACGTGGTTCGCCTCGGAGAGGAGCAGCGGTCTTCGCTCATTCATAAACATCAGCGTTAGGCTGGCAGATCGGACGCGACGGACGCGTACACAAGTGGGCGAGGCCCTCGACGATCTCATAGTCGGGGAAATGCGAGGAGAAACGGGGTAATTAATAAAGTGCCTTCCCAAAGTGACAATCGCCGTCGCGAGAAAAATTCAGAAGCTCGCCTTTTTGTACGCACGATCCGAACACACTCAACTGCAGTCGGGACACGAAGCGTTCAGATGTTTAGCCATCCCCACCCGTCAAAGGCCTTGTGGCGCTCCTCTTGTTTGTATCCCGCAGCTGAAAGCGAAATGAAGAGGTTGGAGAGAATTGGCGCAGTCGAGCGGATAAAGGTATGCAGTTTTAATTGGCAGAACACCGGTATTGGGGGCTTCTGCGAAATCGACGGAACCTAGGGGCTACAGCAGAAAGCTGTAGCGGCAGGCTCGCTCGCCAGCGTTCAAATATTCCCAGCACCCGGGGGTCTAAACACGGAGCCGTGAAAGAGTGTTCAAAAACACCCAATGAAAATCGCCAATTGAACAGCTCACACAAAAATGTCGCAAAGACACGGTTTCGTTCATGGTGTCGATTTTGAAGATATAACTCCGGCTAATCAGCATCCGTATGTCCGAATGAAGATAAGAGAGGATCAGCGACCGCAGCTCGGAGCACGAGGAAAATAAGCTCGCGCTGCAGAACACAGAGGTTATGTGGGCGCAATCCCCTGCCCGTTTCGATCCGGATGAGTGCCGTATCGGCTTGCGGTCGTGCGTCACTATTCGGCGTGATGCACGTTGAAGACCCCACGCAATGTAATGGCTAAACTTCTCGGCGCAGACACCAGACGGCCATTGAAGCTGACTAACGTCCCGTGGGCTAAACGCAATTGTTAATGAGAATCATTACGAGACATTTTCCCCGCTGTCGAGGCGACACGGAGCAGCAGTCGTGGAATCGGAGCTTTCTTCGCACGACACACGGCGGTTCGATCATCCGAGCCCCATTTTAACCGACGGTATCGGCACCGCCACCCGCAAGCAGCTGTCACCGAGTCGCGTGCCATCCCGAGGCCGCGCCACCGCAGGGCCCTCAGCGAGCGGACGAGAGCAAAGGAAGGGGGCCTACCGTTGCGGCCGCGACCCAGGCGCTTGACCCCGCCCAATGTGGCGACGTCGACGACGCGAGCAGCGCGTGGTCTCCGCGGCGGCGGCGGCGGCTGTGTCCCCCGGCCGCTGTCGTCGGGACCGGCTGAGAGCGGGCGATGCATGCGCGCGACGCGAACGGGGGGCCCCCGTTTGGGGGCAGCCCGCGGGGCCCCTCGGGCGGCCCCATTACGCATGCACGCGCGCCCTTGTGCCCCGCCGCTCGGGGCAGAGTGCCCGAGATGCGGCGCCGCCGCCGACAGCCGCCGCAACCAGCGAGCGGACACGGGGGGGTCCAGGCCGCTGCGGTCTACCTTTCGCCGTTGGCCCGAACGGTCGTCACGCGAGAACCGGGAGGGTGTACTCCTGGGCTGCTACAGCAACAGGTTCCCAGCCCCTATTAGCGGCTAGAGGGAACTCTCGCGGTCTCGCTCGCACCCAGTTCCCACCACCCGTGCCCATAATACAAAAGACAGTGTGCGGGCGCTGTGTTTCTTGCTCGCATGACGCTCGCATTCGCCATACAGAAACTGTCTGCAGAGATGTGTAGGAATCAAACATGCTTCGAGCATGGGTCCGCAGAGAATTCTGTCACCGTGCCTGCGGCGAGCACCGTGTCTTCTGTGGGATGTAGGAATGCGTGACTGCGGCCTAAGAGATTAATTATTATTTAAAGAGAAGAACTAGCCATAAAAACTCGCGAAGTACACTTCCCTCCGTTGCACAAATGCTAACTGTTCTGTACACACACACAAAAAGAAGAAACAAAAATACTTCTTTCAAAGGTTTTTTAACGCTCCAGGAACTCTTTCAGCTCGTGAAGAACCCTTTTTCGCAATAATATATTCTTTCGCGTAAAAAAAAAAAAAAAAAAAAAAAAAAAAGGCTTCATAGTATTTTTATAGCTTTTTCACGAAAAACCTTTTTAGGGTGGTGCTTAATTAACGTAACATTTCAGGGTGCACAATATGGACCAGCCGAAGAAGCCCTAAAAATTATTTTAAGACCAGATTTTGTTTCATATTATCAATTATAGTAATTCAAAATCAAAGCATTTCAAAAACCAAAAATGTCTGCCTCTTCCCGCAAAAGAAAAACAAAAAAGTAATATTAATAATACAAGATTGCAGAGCGTGATTAATATATTTAAACGCTTCGTTCTTGGGCGTCCTGATCGGCTCATTTCGCAATCGCCTTGGCTGCGAAGCGAGAGTGAGAAGCCCGTTGGAGCGCGACGAATGAACAACTTTGTTTTACCCCGGCGCATGTAACGGCGGTTCTCCTCCTACCACCATTAAAGGGACACTGACAGGGTACTTGTGCTCGCCAAGGTTTCTCTCTATACATGAGATAGGAGAGCCGAGCTATCCAGAACACAATTTGCGGCTCGAAATTCGATTTCTTTCCGCCCGTAAACCGCCGATCGAGAACTGTATTGACTTTCGCGCACTCTCTTCTCCGTGATCACGTGTCATTCTCTACATGGTTAAGACACACAGACATCAAATATAATCAAAGTCATGGGTCATCGAAGGCACACACTCAACATTAGAAACAAAAAAAATTAAGATACCCATTTTTGTAGCTTCTATAACTCGTTAATTTAAAAAAAAAAAAAAATGTTGCACAGAGAACCGGAAGCACCCTGTGCATTTTCTGCGTAATTGTCAACGTGGTGCCGTATCGCGGGAGTCGCGGGCTGAACGACTGAACAAAGTGGACTAAGCGATGGCGGCGGACGACGGGCGTGGGACCTCTCTTTCGGAACTGTTGTTCGCGGTACCGGAGAATCTGTCGAGCTTCGAAAGAGAAATCGTCTACCGATCAAAACAATCGGGGTTCATTCCGTACGACACGCCCGACCACGTAGCTGATTCGCACAAAGACGCCGCCGAGTCGTCGTCCCTTCGCCCGGCTGAAGACACCGCTCGTCTTAAGAACACGATAGACCCTTCCTTAAATTCTCACGATGCATCGCTCAGACCCCACGTGACCCCACACGGCCCAGGGAATTGTGGGGGGATTCTGATTCTCGGCCGGTGCGGCAGCACGAGACGACGGCGCTCGGCCTTGACCTTCTGAGATCCGAAGTTTAACTCGGCTTTTCCCATATATACTTGGAGTGTTGTGAGTTGCCAATGTTTGGTCCGTATCGTTTCACAGACAACATTTCAGCGGTGCACGTTTCGTCAACAACATTGCATCGCCGTTCGATTCGTCGACAACTACTATGGCGCCGGATCGATCGTCAGAGCCGTTATCGTGCTACAATCGAGTTCTGGTCGGTTCGTTGTCCCTGCTTCGAGACTTGTAAGTAGCAACTCGCCGTCGATAGCACCGAACCGAGCCGCAAGCGTAGCGTATCCCAGAGTGCGAACATCGGATACCCATAATTCCCGGAGAAACGCCAAAGAACGCGCTTTTTTTTTTTTTTTTTCCATTTTTCGAAGGGTTGGTTGGCAGGAGTTCGAAAAACGCGCAAACGTCAAGCACGAAGTGTTTGACTTTTGCGTTCCTCGTGCAAACATGTGACGTGCGCGCGTTCTTCGTCTGCTTCGCAGGGCCGAGAAAAGGAAGGGGTACAAAACAAAAAACAAAACAAAATAACAGTCGGTTGTAGCCACGTGACTTCCGGCAACTCCCTCCTCCTCTACATTTCTTCTTCTTCCAGAGTCAGTTTCGGTTGCGGTTTTGAGCAGTTGCGTTTTCTTTTTTTTACTTTATTCAAATATACGTGACGCTGCAGCAAAATATTGATTGGGTACTCGTCTGACACCACATTAAATCGCCTGGTAACAAAAAAAACAATTGGTGGGTGTCAGTGTTCTTTTAACGGGGGTGCCGTATATGCTCCGGCACGCCACGCGGTTCCCTAGATTCGGCACGTTCGGGCGGCTCCCGAACGACGCCGGAGACCGACCGCAACGCCGAACCCTAACGCGCTGCCCTCGTACGAGGAAAGAAAAAAGAGACTTGGCGAACTTCTCCATTTTGACATGTATACCGGCAAAGGCAGGAAATGTCTGAGCTGTTTTTGCGGAGGATGAGGTAGGAATAGCTCGTGCCCATTACCGGAATATGTGTCCGCGTAATTACCCGTTGTTTCTCTCTCTTTTTTTTTTGTTTTTGTTTTTTATAGTTGTGTTATTTTTGAGTAGTATGGAAAGAGATTGAAATCACAACCGCCGTATGACGAACAGCTCTGCGAAGCGAAAACCGTATGCGTGCTTCCTTCAGATCTTTTTTTCGTAAAGTATTTTTTCGAATAATATTTTTTTTAAAATTCAGTTTCTTTTTAACGTACCAATTAAGAAAGTTAATCACCACCAAGATTGATGCGTGAACTTCAAAACTATAAAACTCAAAAACAATCGATATCTTATTCTTAAACCAATTCAACGTGAAATCAGCAAAGCTAAAAAGAAAAAAAAAAAATCGTTGAAATGATGAAGCGTCCGTCAAGCCTGGCAAAAAATGACAAAACGCCAACAGGAGGTTGCCGCATTGACGTCGTCTTCATTTTTTTCTCTCCACAAATGTACATATATGTGTGGTGGTTGTTGTTGTTGTTGTCTTTTCTTTTTTTGCTTTTTGTGATTTTTTTTTATACACAATACGAAGAAAAATGTTAATGTCGACCAAAAGCCACAGGATTATAAACACAGGGGCTGCGTCTGGCCGAACGTACTGATTCAATAACCAACGTCTTTCCGACCTTAAAAAAAAAAAAAAAAAAAGAAAGACGTTTACAAATCTCCGTAATGCGAAATTTGGGCGCAGCTCTTGAGGATAAGGAAGGGAGGGTATGCCCCTCCTTCTCCTCCGTACACCATTCTCCTCCTCCTACCCTCCTTTCCTCTCCTCCTCACCCCTCCTCCTACTCCTCCTACTCCTCCAGCAAAATCAAGAAGAAAAATCGACGCCACGTGACCTCAACACCAAATCAGTTTCCTAGCTAAATTTAGCGGGGAAAATTACATCACATGACTTGGTGTCACGTCACCTATGAACCAATTTAGTTTCTCCGCTAGACTTAGCGGGAAAATCGACGTCACGTGACCTCAACAGCACTTCAATTCCCCGCTAAATTTAGCGAGGAATATGAATTGGTGTTGAGGTCACGTGACGTCAATTTTCCCGCTAAATGTAGCGCGGTTACGCCGACGCCGCGAAACACAGAAACGGGCGCCTAAGAGCTGCGGTCTAGAAAAAAAAAAACGAAATGTGTTATTAAGTACGAGATGTGTCGTCCTGTCCTCGCCATTTATGTATTTCTCCTCTGGAACCGTAACCAAGAAATCATGAAGGAAAACAGCAAGAACAACAATAAAAAAACTGCAAAAAACACAAAATCCCCCTAAAAAAATCTTTAAGAACGCTAAAGGCTACTTCTAGGCGAAAGCGAGCAAGAATTTTCGTACGGTCTGCTCACATCGATTATAAACATTCCGATAGCCCGCATTCTATATAGTTATACGTAGCTGATAGACACTGTAGTAAAGCAGTCGGAAGCTGAACACCCGAAAGGACACCTATAGCTCAAGTCAGAGGGGAACACACACACACGCACACATACAGATGTGCAGATATGTGCGCGCCTTCCATTAACCGATACACCTATACTAATGAAGCCGTCCTTGAAGAACCATTCATGCAACCGCCCGCGTACGACTGCCAATTGCGCACATTTGAATCCCGTTCCTACATCCGTGTGCGCCGGGACCACCGTTCTTAGCCAATCCTTTTTTTTTTTCTTTTTTTTTGCCTCTTTCATTAATTTGATTCGTTGATCGATCGCCAGGGCCGCTAATTGGGCGTCTTCGTATGCGGCGCCTTTACAGCTATCGTCCCCATTCGCTGGGGAGTATTAAGAGGCCTTGGAAGTGGCGGCGAGATTGGCGAACGCAGCTGGCCCTTTTTGCATAAGGGCAAACAAAGCGCTGGCCTAAATCCCGCTCGTAGCCACAGGCACACCCGCATAGCTCGTTGTAGATCGCGTGAGCCAAGTCGTTACGTAGAAGGGATACTTCGCCCGAATCGCGCGTGAGTCGTGCCTCCGGGGAGAGCGCTGCTCCTTTTCACTGCACCGAATAGGAACGCACTAATACACAGCCAAATGCTCCTTGAGATTCCTCCAGATGATGCAAATAACTATACTTTTAGGCAGAAAGTCAGACGACATCCCAAAGTACGTACGAATTATGGTAAACAAACGAAAAAGTTCGAAACTGGTGCTTGAAAAATAATTTGGTACTTAACCCCAGTAAGACCAAGGTTGTTTCCTCTATACCCGTAAGACAAGCTGCAGTGAGTACTCGTATACCATGTTAGGTTCAGCTATCGCCAGGTCAGATTCTATTCGTGACCTAAGAGCGCTGTTTGAATATATATATATTCAAACAGCGCTCTTAGGTTACGAATAGAATCTGACCTGGCGATAGCTGAACCTAACATGGTATACGAGTACTAAGAGCGCTGTTTGAATATATATATATATTCAAACAGCGCTCTTAGGTTACGAATAGAATCTGACCTGGCGATAGCTGAACCTAACATGGTATACGAGTACTCACTGCAGCCGGCCTATATATATATATACCGGGTGTTTGTGCGAAGACTTTCAAAAATCCTAAAATTTAAAGCGTAAAAAAAAAAGAAAAAACTTTCTTCGGGAACAAACTACCAGCCACGGCGGACGTCAGGAATTGCCAAAAACATAGTAATTAGCCAAATAATTAATTAAAATTTGTGAATTAACTTTTTAATTAGTGGAAATAGACATATGGTTCTAATTAGAAAGTTGCTGAGCGTTATCGAAAACCACTAAATCAGTCACTTTCAAAAAGAATTTCGGCGCGTGAGAAGCGTAGTAGTGCACTAAAGTTACCGCTCTTTGAGCAGGTACAAGGCTGGGGCTAGATAAAAGACGGAAAAATCGCGCGGGCGCCTTATCGCAACCGCTAGCTTTGTACCTGCTCAAAGAGCGGTAACTTTAGTGCACTACTACGCTTCTCACGCGCCGAAATTCTTTTTGAGAGTGACTGATTTAGTGGTTTTCGATAACGCTCAGCAACTTTCTAATTAGAACCATATGTCTATTTCCACTAATTAAAAAGTTAATTAACAAATTTTAATTAATTATTTGGCTAATTACTATGTTTTTGGCAATTCCTGACGTCCGCCGTGGCTGGTAGTTTGTTCCCGAAGAAAGTTTTTTCTTTTTTTTTACGCTTTAAGTTTTAGGATTTTCGAAAGTCTTCGCACAAACACCCGGTATATATATATATACTATATATATATATATATATATATATATATATATATAGGCCGGACTCCGGCCGAAAACTCGAAAAATAAACAGTCCGTTGGTACTATTTTCACCAAGATTTTTTTTTTCTTCTCAGTTATATACCCACGCCTTCGGCCCCCCGCCACCATGCCCGTTGTGTGTGTGTGTGTGTGTGTGTGTGTGTGTGTGTGTGTGTATATATATATATATATATATATATATATATATATATATATATATATATATATATATATATATATATATATAGACAAAGAAAGAGTTTCTTTTTTGTGTGTGCATGTTGAATTTGTTCTTTTTTTACACGTTGAGACATGTTTAAAGCGCAGTCAATAGTTTCATTTATAAACTAGAGAAAATTTATATCTAGATGATAGATGATAAAAAATTGAGTAGTGAAGCTTAAAAATGTTACGATATAACAACTCACCAATGTTGGGTAAAAATGTCAAAATAGCCTAATATGTACGCTTCGGAGCGCTATATATTTTAGACGTAGTAATGATGCAATACGCTTTAAAACGTAGAAAAAATGTTTCATTATAAGCTAGAACAAATTCTATACAGATGATAAACGCTCATGTGAATAATATATGGAACAAATTCCAATGCTATACGGCGTGCAAGTTGGCCTGCTTCTCTTGCACCTCGTGCGTTTGTTTACCCGCCAAATGCGCCACGCGGCTTTGCCTCCCCCAGACTTAAACCAATGAGGCTGCACGCTTAACTGCCTCGTCACGGCGCCTTTCCTTATGTTGCCGAGCCAGTGACAAACGCGCCAGGTGCGCATCCACTATTGGCCCTCTTCCCCCCCCCCCCCTTATCTTATTCACAACGCTTACACACACATACACACACATCCTTATGTTGCCCTTTGATTGGCGTGCTCCTTCTTGCGTTGCGATGCGCCAAAGACGCATTTTGGAACACTGGCTCGCCGTATATCTTAACAACGCTACGGGATAATAAATAACAAGTATAAAGTAAAAATGTAAAGCAGCAAGGTTTATTGACGCGTGATATATACTTTTCACAACTGTACAGATTGTTGTGGATATTAACGCTATAGAGTACTATCGTTATAAATATTTGAGTTTGCTATCATTTCTACTTTGTCTATTACGTGCCGTCAATCTTGGCAAAAATGACAAAACGCCAAAAGAGAGTTGACGCCTTGACGCTGTCTTCATTTTTTTCCCTCAACAAATATCTTTTTTCTAAACTTTTTGTGATCTTGTTTTTTTTTTTTTTTTGTGCTTTTTTTCATACATTGGGGAGTAACATATAAAAAATACGAAGAAAAACAAAAATTTTGACCGGACACGCGTGCAAGATCTTATCTGAATTAAAACTTGTGTTTGGGCGAGTTGGTTCATACTGATTTAAAAGGTTAAAAAGCGCAACACAACAAGGACAATGAAGACACGAAGACGACAGGACGGGCGCTAACTCACAACTGATTTTATTAGAAACAACACTGTCACTTTTATACACAAGATCGTATGCCAAACCCACACTGCAACCAATCACCACTCTCACAAGCAGCTATCTAGAAACATTACTTCTTTCTGAAGCAAAAAGAGAGAAGGCGTGCTAACGCATTTGTCATCTTTCTTTTTGGTATAAAACGCCTCTATAATCTCTCTCTCAGTCTTATCTTTTGATTTCTTTAAAAACTTTGTTTGAGCCAAAAGAGGCTTACAGTCAGCGCATCGCCTGCAGTGGTCTGCCAGGTGTCCCCCCGCGTTGTTCTGCACAGAAAGATTATGCTCGCGTGCCCTATCGTTAAAACAGCGCCCGGTTTGTCCAATATAAACTTTTCCACATCCTAATGGAATTTCATAGACAACATTGGTCACACATTCAGTGTACTGTACAGCATGCTTTTTTGAACAAAGTGCTTTTTTCTGCCGTGTAAGCATCGAACAGATTTTCGAGAGCTTGCAAGGGGCTGAAAAAACAACATTTACATCGTATCTACTAGCTATCTTTTTAATGTTGTGAGACACTTTATGCCAATAAGGGATCACATGTACACGTCTTTTAACTTATTTTTCTGTACCTCACGACGGGTTACTCCGAGCTGTTCGGGATAAGATAGACGAGTCGGGAGAGGTAAACTTTCAAAGTGTCGCGGGCGTTAGTAGCGAACATTTTTTAGAGTTGTTGGTCTTCTACCTCCGGTCCACTGCCGTCAGTTACAATGAGCGTTTCTTTGTACAGAAATCTGGTGTTTGTATTGGCTCGTCGGTTGCCCCTGTTTTATGTAACATATTTTTAGCGTCATTGGACAGACGCATTTTGGAATGTCTACCTGAATTGCATGTAGTTAAAGTCTTTAGATATGTTGACGATTATCTTGTAATTTTAGACACAAATTTGGGTTTGGATGAGGTTGTTGCGGGGATCGTTAAAGCTTTTAAAGAAGCGTCAGGTGGACTTAAGTTTACATGGGAAATGCCCGTGCTGAACTGCATTCGGTTTTTGGACCTTATGGTCATGTTTTCCAACGACCATGTTTGTTGGAGGTATAGCCCGCGTTCTAAGAAGAACCTTGTTTCTTACAAACGTGCACATTCTAAACTGGTCAAGAGAGGAATCGCGTTAACATGTCTTCAGGCAGCTCTTTCAAAAAGTTGCAAACATCAGATGGACATCAGCTTTGCTCAGCAAGTAAAAAGGCTAAAAAACGTAGGGTACCCACCTAACCTAATTTCGAGCTGCTGTGAGAGCCTACTTCAAAAAATAAAAAGAACTAACTTACAAGGGGGCGGCCAGACAAATAAAGTTAAAAGACGTGTACATGTGATTCCTTATTGGCATAAAGTGTCTCACAACATTAAAAAGATAGCCAGTAGATACGATGTACATGTTGTTTTTTC
This sequence comes from Ixodes scapularis, assembly GCF_016920785.2. Lineage (NCBI taxonomy): Eukaryota > Metazoa > Arthropoda > Arachnida > Ixodida > Ixodidae > Ixodes > Ixodes scapularis. Next base: position 51,518,112 of record NW_024609835.1, on the reverse strand, counting down.
AGCCCCTTGCAAGCTCTCGAAAATCTGTTCGATGCTTACACGGCAGAAAAAAGCACTTTGTTCAAAAAAGCATGCTGTACAGTACACTGAATGTGTGACCAATGTTGTCTATGAAATTCCATTAAGATGTGGAAAAGTTTATATTGGACAAACCGCGCGCTGTTTTAACGATAGGGCACGCGAGCATAATCTTTCTGTGCAGAACAACGCGGGGGGACACCTGGCAGACCACTGCAGGCGATGCGCTGACTGTAAGCCTCTTTTGGCTGAAACAAAGTTTTTAAAGAAATCAAAAGATAAGACTGAGAGAGAGATTATAGAGGCGTTTTATATCAAAAAGAAAGATGACAAATGCGTTAGCACGCCTTCTCTCTTTTTGCTTCAGAAAGAAGTAATGTTTCTAGACAGCTGCTTGTGAGAGTGGTGATTGGTTGCAGTGTGGGTTTGGCATACGATCTTGTGTATAAAAGTGACAGTGTTGTTTCTAATAAAATCAGTTGTGAGTTAGCGCCCGTCCTGTCGTCTTCGTGTCTTCATTGTCCTTGTTGTGTTGCGCTTTTTAACCTTTTAAATCTTATCTGAACATAACTTGCACATCGATGGGATTTTACTTGTCGAGTTTTGTGATGGTGCAAATGAAGGCACCATATAGCCGATGCATTTCGAACTTTAAATAAGCAAACCTCGCAGAACTCGTAACGAATATTTTGAGCCCTTTACTTGTCTACTACTCAGGCTAAATTAGTTATAATTTATTTAAACTGCAATGACTGTAACCTCAAACAGTTGGAGGCCAAAGAAGATGTGATAATAAAACAAAACATTTAACATAAAAAACACAATGCCGCACAGGTACATCTATTCAAGGTTGTTTAAAACCACCTCGCTATACTCAGGAATACTTTCTAAATATCACAAATTTAAAAAAAAGCGCGAATTGATAATGACTTGTTGCATTAACTAAATTGAAGCCTAAACACCTTTTTCAAAAAAAAAAATGAGATAGAGGTTGATTCTAGCGTAGTTTTACCTCGTGAATCAGAATATGGTGTTCGTATTCCGCGAAAATATAACTAAACGCGAGAAAATACGAAAAATGCTCCGACCAGTCGTTTCGTCTTAAGAGGTTTTTTTTGGCCGCAAAAGGGCCGCAAAAGGGCCGCTCGAGGGCCGCGCGTACAATTGCAAGCTTTCCACGTATATTCCCCCGCACTGGCACTGGACGTGACGTCTGTTTCTGCCCTTTTTTTCTAAAAATAGCAAGAGTGCGCGTGCATAGCTTTGATAGGCGCTGGGAATGCGCGAGAGCGGAGATTCCGAAAACTCCTTTTGTGACGTCACGGTCCAGGAAGGAGAGCCCTGAGCGGTACTTAGAAAATGATTTTCTGTAACCTCAAAACACCAAATCAAAAAAAAAAAAAAAAAAAGTTTGATATTTGAGATTTTGGAGGTATAATGAAGACGATATAAATGTGCTTCCTCAAATACAAAAAAAAACAAAAAAAAAACGCTTCGTTTCGCAAGAACAACAACATTGTTGTTGTTCTTGTTGTTGTTTTGTTGTTTTTTAATCAGTACATTACGTATGAGCGTGCTCCATCCCGCCCTGGAGGGTTGTTTTCTTCTGTAAGAAATAACATGGGTGCATTGCGGCGAAGCGAGATAAGCAGGATCGCAATCGAAACTCAGCGGCTCTCGCTTCTCCGCAGTGCACCAATGCGCAGTGGGAAGCATAGTGAAGGGTCCCGCACAACATATCGAACAACGACGAATACGGTGGAACTCTCGATTGGTCACTGCTCGATATGAAGATGAAATTGAATAGTAAGCTATTCGAAGCACGAATCGAAAGTTTATTCCAGAAGAAAAAGTATGTAGTGACGGACGCGGCATTTGACATTTTGTAGCAGGTTCCGTAGCAGGAAAATTATTGGTTTGGAGCGACCACTGATGATTCTGGAGCAGATTTCAACATCTGTTAACACATCACTTGAAAATAAAAAAAAAATGTGATTGCATCGCTAAATGAGCTCATTCTTAATAATGACTGAGGGTTCCTCTTTGATATTGGAACATATTACTTAATGCTTATGTAATAAAAACAGAGAGGGCGCAGAAGGAACACAGAGCCTTTTCTTGTAAAAAGTAAGGCTTTGGTCATAGTGGGTTCCATTTACAATGAGTACTAAAAAAATGCTCGAAAAATGAATAATAGCGCAAGACTTCAGTTGTGATAAAGCGTTTATCCCTTCCCACTTTTACACCCGGTAGTTCATTTAGCCCGTAAATATAATTTCTGAAAAATGCCAGCAAACACCAGCATGTCGATTAAAACGTCTACCTGTAAAAAAGCGCCCCCCAAGTTTTATGAACCTACCTAACTCAAAAAGTTGTTCATGTCAACTGAAAAGAAAACCCAGAAAAAAAAATGTTATAAAAACCCAAACTTGTGCTTTAAAAGCGTCACTGCTATTTAGCGTCGTTAGAACCAGAGTGAAGTCGAAGTTCGCTGCTCTTTTTCAATGGACAGCTGCACGTGAATTACCTTGACATAGTTGACTACCCTACTTATTCATATAAATTCCCGCGTTTTTCTATTTTTTTTTTTCCTTGGCGCAGTTTTTTTAGTTAGATATTATTTAACAATCAAGACCAAAAAAAGGTAGGCTTGTAATAGTACTGATCCTAATTTCTGAGTCAATCGCGCAAACCCAGGCCGCTCCCTCCATGTCAGCCGCTCCTCCTAGAACTCCCGTGCAAAGCGGTGAAGCTCGACGCGCGTACGCTAGCAGAGGCGGCACGAAGCCATGCAACTGTCATGATAATTAACTGATCTCATCAAGAGTACCCCGAAGACCCTGATTCCTGTCTTATCACAGTAGCCGCCATCCTGCTATTTTTCAATGTTTCCTCGCGACTTTTAGCTTCTGACATCACCGACATTGCTGGAAATTGAGACACATGTCGGCGATCAACCTACCTGCACATCAAGCGGTCAGCGCGATTGCCGAAAAATCTCAAACTTCCTTCACCTCAGATTCAAGCACAGCCGACGCTAGGAGCCAATGGGACCAACCAAACAGCGTCAAAGCGTGACGTCGTGACATTCGTGCATATTTCTGCACGTGTCCTTTCTTCGGCTAAACCAAACAAATGTGCAGCGAATGCCCCGTGACATTTCGCTTTTTGTATGAGTGTTCGTGCTTGTAAATGTTCGAGCCTTCGACTGTGCTCTGGCCTAGGATAAAACGAACTACCTGGTGATTGGACACACTGTGGGATACATATTTGTACCATTTTTATTTTCTCCTACTTCTTTAAATATCAGGCTCGATAAATAATAAAATATTTATATGTCTTGATATGCTCAAGCTGTGGCACAATTTGGCGCCAATGGCGCAGCACTTTCATCACTGCGTATGGGTCTCCTATGCTACGTGATTCAGTACTAAGTGAAATCGTCTTTTGGCGCAATGCTGCCATACATTTCTCACATTTTGATTAAATGTCGCAGGGTGTAGTAAAGTAAGCACTCTAGCGAAGCTTGGCAGAAACGAAGAAGCAATCTGTTAGGCTACAAAAATTTGTCCAGAGACAAAGGTCTCCCCATAGACCCTAACGAGTTGTCTTCATCCTGCGCTTCGCATAATCAAATCGTTCTCAATCCACAAAAACGTACTATAGGAACAGAAAAGGGCCACGGCACCCTCAACTCGAAGAATCCTGTCGCCGAAACTGGAGCTGCAGGTAGAAAACCAAAAACAGTTTCAAATGGAGCATGCGTTTAGTAATACGGTGACGGTATTTACAAACGGCGTGGGATAATGATGGCATTGGAATCTAGAGGCAGGACGCTATAGGACGCATTATACAGCACTTTAGGACTGGTTGAAACTTCGAGATGACTGCGTCAAATTCTCTGCAGCGCGCGATACTCGCTTCGCGTTAAAAAAAAAAAAAAAAAATAAGAAACGGGTAAATTCGCGGGTCGTCCACCCCATTCGCAAGCCAATTCTAACTGGCCTGCCCTACAATAACACATATCGATAGTGGTGTCAGCATACCCTATCTGTTGCGGTTGTCTGGTAGTCTATTCCAACTGCGTCACCAACAAGAAGGAATTCTGAGCTTATTTCGCCTAAAAACGTGTACAGCTCAATGTATCTTAATTACACTTGTATCGCGTTACAGAGTCTCAAATGTAAGTTAAAGATATAGTTAAAAACGCGCTTCAGGGTTCGGCCCCTAACATGAGCCGCGAACGGATAACGCCGGCCTGTTTTCCTACTAGCCGACATCAGAACCTGCCAGCTCTGCCTAAAAACGATTCGATCGAACTGCACGCCTCCATTTTCAAGCTCCCCGTCACGGAGCCGCGACGCGGTACTGACAAGGCGCTTGGGAGTTTCGGTACACCGGAAGCATTCCGCGATTCCAGGGGCCACACGATGCACGCGATTGCTGCATCCAAGAAACAACGCACTTTTTTTTTTATATTTTTTTTCTGGGTCGCGAATGCGAAATGCACACGCCCCGCTCCCCGGCGGAGGCCCCTTCCATATTTCACTTGGGGATTCCGACCACGCAGTGGAAAGCGAGTACGAATCAGATTGTGGCGACGCAGACCGTGTCAGCCGGCACTCCCGACAAAATCAACAAACGGGGCGTCGAGGACAAGCCCGTCTCCAAGACGCTTTTCTCCCTCTCAGCGCTAATCACGGGCATGATCTCCGACACCCGACGAGCAGCGGAGACGCACGCGCCGTGGAGGAGCGTGGAAAAGGCCGCCTAATGGTATCCAATCTGAATTTCAAACAGCCACGGCTTAGCCTCGCCACCAGCGCCGGCTCTTCCGCGGCTGAGTCCGTCAACGATGACAGATGCCGTCCTTCCTCCGAAACAACGCCTCGGGAAAGGGCCGCGAGACGCACAGTCGGCGGTCGACACATTTAACGCTATCAGGACAGAAAACGCTGTCTCCCGACGCTGAAAAAAAAAAAAAAAATATCGCATTCAGTTAGAGGCTTTAGAGCCCGACACACAATGCGGGCAGTCGAATGGCGAGGGTGCCCTCTCGCCTCGGGTGTGAAACAATGAGCGGGCACGTGGAACCCCTAGAAACGAGTGCAACGCGCGTGAGCTCGGAGAGGATGACCCTCGACCCCGCATCCTCCACCTCTGACGTCACGCGCCGAGGCGCGAGATGGGAAGAAGTCGCCCGTGTGCTGCGAGGCCCGAGATGACGCCGGTTGCGTTTGAAATATTTCCCCCCTAAATCGTTACGAAGCGTGCAAGCGTAAACTCCCTCGAGATACAGCATCGACAACTTGGGTGAAACTTTTCTGGAAACCTACTTTAACCTCACATTGTGTCCCCAAGACGGTGCAAAATGTTTCTGCCATTTATAGCGTCCGTTGATATCTTCGAGCTGGATCATCTCAGCACGCTTGTCAGGCACAGCGGCGATACACAAGGAGACAGACCTGCTCATCTGTGACCGCGGAAACATTGTAGAGAACATTGCCGCCAAAACATGAAGCTGTGAAAGCATAGGTCGTAACAAACTTTCACGGGCGTTGCCAATTGTTCTGGTCGCGCACCATTAAAATTGTTCGACGAAAACCAAAACGATTTGTCGAGAGCAAAACAGCGAATGGTCCGCGGGCTTACACTCCCTGTGCGCGCAACTGCGGCCGTTCATTCTCCGAACACTGCTCCCAACCATAAAGTTAATATAATAACCTAGCTACAGGGCAAGGTCCCATACATTGCGGCCGCTTCGGAGCAGCGGGGCATAGACGCGGACGTCGGTAGTCCTAATGAGAGGTCCCGAGGGGCCTATTTCCCTGGCGACGCTTTAATATATGCGCACAAAGGCAGCAAAACAAAACCTGCAATGTCTGTATCCTGATATTTTCTACTTTATTTTAGGAGAAAACACCGGCATCGCGCATTATATTAAAATAATAAAGTTGACTCTATACCACTCGAGCAACTTCAACTCCTCGCGGCAAAACGAGCACGTCGAACCTTTCGTCTGCTTTCTTTCTCCGCTTTTCTGACGCTCTCTTTGTCGTTCTTTCTTTCGGCACCCCCATGTCAGCGCTCAAAATTTGCCGCGCTATCCCCCCCTTGCTCCCAACGGCATTAGCGGAAGCTTACAATACGCCATTTATTCCCCTCTACGGCCGGTGCCCCACCGAGCCAGGCAACTGTACCTTACGTCGGAGACTCCAGCTGAGTAAACTACAGAGCGTTCGGCGATGGCCCCTGGGCCTACATGCGACATCGATAGAAGATGGCGCCACGAATCGGTCCTCCTCCCGCCATCTGGCGGTCCCACCCGAAAACGTATATGCAGCGCGCGGGCGACGTGCGCGATCGAAAGCGTCGCGCTGGCCGGCCTTCCACGATTGGCCGAATGCTGACTATGACGTCAGCAAAAGAGTTCTCATGTACGGAAATAAGAGGAACGTGAGGAGTCCAATTTTTACGGTGTTGACAGTGTCGGTTCAAGAACGCTCTGATTTCAAGCTTCCGCCATGCTAACTACAAACACCATCGAAATTGTTGTTCCCAAGGTAATGACGTCACGAAAGGTAACCATACGAGGGCGCCACCGAAACATCTCGCCGCTAGCACCAAGGCGCACCCGTTTACATGTGCACACTTGCGTTTGATTACGACCGACTGATACAAGACCGATTTTTAAGGCGGCGGTCCCATGGCCCCAACCATAAAGCCTGGGCCCGTTTGCTCGAAGCACTAACCGCGGCTAAAGTTAGCCGCAGTACCTATAGTCGGTTACAAGTTAAGAAGGTAGTAGAAGCCCCTCCCCATAAGCGTGATGCGCCCGCTTCAGACGCCTCCGCAGTCGAGAAGATAGTTCGCTGAAAACGCCCCTTCTACTTCAATGGATGGATATTGACTACAGACAGACCTTGTAGCGGGCGGCAGCTTGCGCCACCTAGCCGAGGCAAATTACTCGCTCCGGAAGATTGACGTAAAAAGAAAGCAGCAACCCAAAAGGTATGTGGAATTGGAGGTTCGACCGGCCAAGAAGATGTCTCTCAAACCCCACATCCAATCTGTCAAAGCTCAGTGTGTGGCCTTATTGCCGCATGGAAATCAAGCCGTGATCACTTTTCACCACATCGAAAAAGCTAACGTCATTTCGGTCCGGACAGACTCGGAAGACTTAGCCAGACAGATCCTGGGGATCAAGGTGATCAAAATTAATGACCACGAAGGAATTGACGTACAAGTCTTTCGCACGTACGGGAGCAACTACACAAAAGGGATAATCTACGACATCTATCCCAAAAATCAAGACGAGAATGACCACGTTCTGAACACTGAACTAGTTTGTGAGAAGATCAACATTGTGGCAGCGCATCGGTTGGGAAAAAACAACACTGCGGTCATTACTTTTGATGGCAACACGCTTCCCAGGTCGATATTCTACGGAAATTTCTACAAAAAGGTCTATCCACACAGACCCAAAGCTGTGGTATGCAACAATTGCCAGAAGATAGGCCATAAAGCCGACATCTGCTACAACCCAGAGGTATGTGGAAGGTGTGGAAGAAGGCACGAAGAAGACATCGCGGACCAGCAAGCGGGCCACAAGGAGTGTGAAGAAGTGAGCCTATTTTGCCAGGAGTGCAGGAAGACAGGTCACATGACCAGCAGCAAGGCATGCCCGACCAAGGTTGCGGCAAACAAGAAGATGCGTGAGGATCAAGCAAGATACAGACTTCAAAACAAAGCCAGCCAGAACACACAAGCACGGGACGAGGAACGGGCCACCAAGGTCCCAGTACCGCCTAGCGAAAGGGTTTGGGCAGAAAAGGTTGCACAAGGCCAAGCGCCCAAGCCGTCCGAGACCAGCGGGGCACACGGCGGCGAGTGCAAATGTGGTCGCATAGAGGCGAAACTAGACAAGATGATCATGCAGTGGGAGAACTTCATGACAACCCACAAGTCCTTTTTCCCTGCAGAATCATGCTAAGAGTTCTGCAGTGGAATTGCCAGGGGCTGCGCAAGAGGGCGGCGGAGCTCAGGGCTCGGCTTCTCGACGTACCATCAGAACGCCCAGATATCCTACTTCTGCAGGAAACTAACACGACAGAGATTGCATTACCAGGGTTCGAGGCGTATTCGCGCCCATCAATCACTAACAAAAGGTTTGGGAAGTATCCCACAGGCAGAGCAATGATCTATGTGAGCACAGACTTGCCACGCTGCCAAATCGACACCACGCAATTTTGCACCGACGACCAAGAAGTTGTCGCTATCAAGATTTCCTGGCAACAGAAGTATATAACGATGGCTTCTGTCTACTATAGACCGCTGCCCTCAAAGAAGCAACGCCAACTAGAGAACGGTTGGATCGCTCACCTGCACGATATGTACCCTAGAAACCATAAAGTGTACGGAGGAGATTTCAACCTACATCATCCAATGTGGGGGTACCACAATAAAAGCAGTGGAGTAGAAGATCTGATTGAGGAGATGACGACATATCAGCTACACCTGGCCAACCCGAAAGGAGCGAAGACGAGAATTGGCACAACAGGACAGAAGGACACAACACCGGACCTCACGTGGGTGGACAACCCATACCCACAACACCAGAAATGGAAATGCCTCGAAGACAGCTGGGGAAGCGACCATCTCCCAATCGTTTTCGAATTTTCGGTCAAGAGGAAGCCTGAACAACAGAAAAAGAAAAGACAGACAAGAACGATACATTGGGACAAGTACCGAGAAAAGCTGGAAGAGTCTGACCCGGAGGATGCCCCCTTCGAGGCCCGGCTAAGGAAGGCGATCGAGGCGGCGACCATCTGTAGCATTGTGGACAAGGACGCCCCCACCCCAGACTTGCACCTCCTAAAACTCTGGGCAACACGACTGCAGGCCGTAAAAAAGTACAGGAAAGGGACAAGAACACCGGGAAATAGAAGGAACATCACCCGAGCGACGGTAGAAGCAAAGGTGTACGCAGAAAAGTTGGGAATGAGGAGGTGGCTCGACCACTGTACTTCACTCTCAGAAAAGACATCAATAGAACGTTTGTGGGCGACGAGCCGAGCGATGCTGGGCAAAAAGAAGACGACCAGAGTGAGACAGTCCTTAGCACTAAAGATGGACAAGCCCGAGAAGGACCTGGCGGAAATGGCGGGAGAGCTCTTTTTTCCGCAGCCACCACTGGACGCCACAGATGGGTTTAAACCATACATGATTGAGATGCTCGCCCCAGACCCAGGAATGGACAGCCCGTTCACGCCAGGGGAACTGGAAGCGGCGCTTCATGTCAGAAAGGCCCATACAGCACCGGGGCCAGACAAAGTTACAATGACCATGTTAAGGAATCTGCCAGATCAATCAAAAGAAGAATATCTGAAAGAAATCAACAACGTCTGGGCGACAGGAAAGCTGCCGGAGGAATGGAAACATTCCAGCGTGGTACCCATTCCGAAACCAGGAAAAGACAAGGGATCCATCACCAACTATCGCCCCATATCCTTGACATCCTGCACATGCAAGGTAATGGAAAGGATGGTTCTGAAGCGGATCGAGTGGTTCCTTGAAACAACAGGAGGTTTTCACGCTACGCAGACGGGCTTTAGGCCGGGGCTCGGAACGCAGGAAAGCCTCATGCTCATTTCGAAGGATATTATCAAGAAAAAGAAAAGGATGATTAGAACGATCGTCGCTATTGACGTAAAAAAAGCCTTCGACTCGGTACCGCATGCCGCAGTCATGGGAGAAACTCAATCCTTGGGAATCTCCGGGAGACCCCTAAACTTCATCCGAAGCTTTCTCGAGGGCCGCACATACTCGTTTCGCTGCGGACGAGAGCAAGGTGGGAGGAGGACAAACAGAAGTGGTGTCCCACAGGGCTCTGTGATTTCACCAATGCTTTTTAACATAGTGATGGCAGCCTTACCGCACCAACTTGAACAGATCGAAGGACTGGGTCTAACGGTTTACGCCGATGACGTGACCATTTGGACGCAGACCGGAGACCTGTACCAACAACAAGAAACGCTACAAGCAGGCTTGGACGTCATCGAGAATCACCTGCGGAAGGTGGGACTCAGTGCGGCACCGGAGAAGACCAAGTATGTGGTCCTAGCCCCTTTTAAGGAGAGGACAGAAAAGATTGGGGAGAAGATGACCCTGGTGCTGGCTGGGAAAAGGATTCTCCCGTCTCGAGAGGTCAAAGTGCTTGGTCTGGTCTTCGAGGAGACTGGTACAGGGGACATCTGGCTTCAACAAACAAGCAGACATAGCCACTCAGCGCTGGGAGTCATCCGCAGACTATGCAGCGTTAGAGGGGGACCGACTCTAGAGGTGGCCAAGAACATGGTCAAGGCACTCGTGACATCGCGGGTTTGCTATGGCGCGAGACACTACAATCTAACCAAAGTTCAGTGGGAAAGACTCGAGACACTCAATAGGCATGCGATGAGAGTGATTACGGGCCTACCCTTTTTTACTAAAAAGATAGAATTAGAGAAATGGGCGCAGCTCAACACTTTACAGGACACGGTCCAGGCCAGGGTCGTGGCGCACGAAGAAAGACTTCAACACACAAAGCAAGGAAGACAGATCCTGGGGCTGCTAGGCAACAACCTAGAAGACCTACCATACCTGCCAGAATGGCTTCCGCCGTGGGAAGACATGGCAGACATCACCGAAAGGAGGCCTCTTAGAGACAAGAAAGGGGACGAAAAAAGGAACGAGCGGATCGCCAAGGCACACCGGAAGATGGTGGAGCACTGGACCGACCCGAGCGAGATCCTGGCAGTATACACAGACCACGCAAGAGACGACACGCCGACGCCCGCTGGGGCAGCGGCGTTTCTCGCCCCCGCTGTGGAGGTCACGGAATGCTGCCAACTACCCGCAAGAACCACTATTAAGGGAGGAGAGCTCGAAGCCATCCTCCTGGCTTTGAACCTCTTCGCGCATCAACGGCAAGACCTACGCCCGAGGGAGCTCAGGCTCTTCACAGACTCCAAGGAGGCGCTACGAGAGTGTAAGAAAGCCTCCAGCGCAAGCAGGAAGGTCAAGGAAATTAAGAAGATGGCAGCCGAACTACGTCAACTTGGCACCACCATCAAGATAGGTTGGATCCCGGGCCATGCAGGGATCCCCGGCAACGAAAAGGTGCATCAACTCGCTCGCGCGGCGCTCGTTTCTTTCCGCGAGCGAGGGGGAGCACCCACATCCTTACAACCACACGACCACGGATACGCCGCACCCGGTAATGGGAAGACGTTATGTGATGACGAAGAGTATGATCCTGACGAGGAGAGGATCCTAATCAAGGAGAGGTACAGGACAAGATTGTGGGAACGCCTGCCCCAGACGCCCGACCTTCTACCGAGAGGGATCGGAAGAAGGGACAAGGTCCTCCTCACCCGCATCATGGCAGGCGCCACCCGCTCTCCGGCACGCATGGCCGCATGGAGCAAAGGAAGACGCTCCAGCACGTGCAACAAATGCACGAACAACATAAAAGGAGGCATGACTCATCTCTTATGGGAATGCCCCTACTATCAACAAATTCGGACCAAGTTCAAACCCATATATGCCCAGAACCTGGATGACTGGGTTCACCCAAAGAAGCCATCAGACAAAGAAAACGGCCAGCTTAGTCTCCTAAACTTCGTGCTAGAAGCGAAGCTGGACGTATATGTGTAGATTCTTTTCTCCTTCATACTCTTTCCTAGCGCCACATGCCCAGACGAAGATGTCACTCGGCATACTCCCCTCACCCTCACCCTATATTTGTGGCAATAAAAACGCCTTTTGAATCTGAATTTCAGTGCAACGAAAATTGTAACTTTTATAAGTAATGCATATATGGTTGTTGGTTTTAGCTTGATAACCTTCCTACTCGAATTAGGTACATTCCGTGTATTTTCTGCGTTTGTTAAAAAAAAAATTGCGTTTCGGGTTTTGAAAGTTCCTGCGATTCGCGTTTTAGCAATGCCGAAATCGCCGTTTTCCGTTATGAATCCCAACGTGGAGACAGCGGAATGCGATTCCTCCGATTCTTCTTCGTCAAGAGAGTCTGGTGCAGCCTCGCCGCCTACGCCAAGGCGCCTCTACAAGAAGCATAAGAGCGGCGATGTCCTCAACCGAGCTGCACGGCAGCTGATAATGAACGCGTACGTTCAGGTGCGACACGAACCGCCCGCCAAGCCCGGCCAGCCCGGCCTCAGTGTGGAGGAGTCCTGCATCAAAGTCAGCAAGCTGCTTGGCGTTGGTGTACGCACCGTCCTCGAGATTAGGAAGCAGGCGAAATAAACCGAGGGACAAGTTGTGACACCTTCTCGGAAGCGCCCAGCAAGTGAAGGCAAGAGGCGGCGCAAAGTCAGGTACGGCGAGTTCACGTTGTGCGCGCTAAGATCGTGCGTCCACCGTTTCTTTCGACGGAACGAGGTCCCCACGGTCAAGAAGATAACGGCCGAATTCTGCGCGAGCACTGAACTTCCCTCGTTGAAGGCTTGGACTGTGCGTCGCCTTCTCCACGACATCGGATTCGAGCATGACAAGAGGGAACGAAACTCCCGGTTGATTGAACGAGAGGACATAGTCGCCTGGCAGCAGAAGTACCTGCATGAGATCGCACGTCACCGACAAGATGGTCGGAAGATCTTCTACTTGGACGAGACGTGGGTGACGGCAGGGCACACTGTCTCAAAGGTGTGGGTAGACACGACAGTGGCCTCGTCTCACGACGCCTTCATGCGTGGTCTCTCGACTGGCCTCAAGCAGCCATCGGGGAAGGGCCAGCGTCTTATTGTCACCCACATCGGCAGCGATGAAGGCTTCGTCGACGGCTGCCTGGACGTGTTCCGTGGACAAAAAACCGGTGATTACCACGAGGAGATGGATGGCGCCCGCTTCGAGAAGTGGTTCGACGGTGTCCTCGACAAACTGCCGACAGGAAGTGTTATCGTCATGGACAACGCCTCTTACCATTCACGGCGGTTGGAAGCAGTGCCGACGACGAGTTCCCGGAAGGACGACATCCGACAGTGGCTGACGTCTAAGAAAATTTCATGGGACCCCAAGATGGTGAAGAAGCAGCTGCTCGACATTGTGGCCTTGGTGAAGCCACAGCACCTAAAGTATCGTGTGGACACTGCTGCCGAGACAGCTGGCTGCACTGTGGTCAGGCTCCCACCGTATCACTGCGAGTTCAACCCCATTGAACTGATATGGGCGCAGATCAAGAACGGCGTTGCTGCCCGAAACACGACGTTCAAGATTGTCGACGTCGGGACACTCCTCAACGAAGAAGTTGACAAGGTCACCACTGACAACTGGATTAATGCTGTCAGGCACGTTATTGACATTGAAGCAACGTTCCGACGAGGCGGTGCCACAAGTGCCCACATCCAGCCCATCGTCATCCAGCTGGATGGAGAGGACACCCCATCCGAGAGTGACCTGTCTGGTGTCGAGCCCCTTGACGAAGCTTAAGGCCACCATTATGGAGAAAGCGTGGAACATCTCGGAACACAAAACGGTCCTTTTAAGGACCACTTATTTGCTTTAAGATCGGATTGTTGTTCTTGACCACCACTAACCTCCCGTGTCTCATGTTGTCATGCTTCTCTGCTCGTTGCCGAATAGCATTTCGATATGCAACCACCAGACAAACTTTTTATTTTTGTTGCGATAATGTCTAAGCTGGTCTATACATTGCGCTGTGACATAAATCACCAGTATAGATTTCAACTTCACGAAAACAAAAGTTTGCAGCCCATCTACGGCAAAGACATCAGATGCCATATTGACCCTTCCCGCTGTCTAAAGATCTTTGCTACGCAGCAAATGGAATTTTGATTGCAAATAAGCTCTTTTTTGTCTAAGAAAAACGACACAACATATCACTGCCAGTGCTCTGCTTTAAAGCATAAATGGGACGTCTGTGGCCATTTACATGACTGAGGCTTCTGGGAATAACAAAGCCGTGTGTTAGCACAGTGGAGAGCGAAATCGCAGTACCAGTACTCTGTTTCTAAGTCTAAAGGGAACGACTATGGTCATTCACATGACCGAGGCCCCTCTGAAAACAACAATAATGTGAGTCAGCACAGTGGGAAGCTAACTCTTAATGCCAATGACCTGTTTCGAAGCATAAACTGGACGTCAGTGGCCATTCACATGACCGAGGCCACTCTGAGAATAACAATAACGTGCATCAGCGCTGCGGGCAGCTAACTCTAACTGCTAATGACCTGTTTCGAAGCATAAACTGGACGTCAGTGGCCATCCACACGACTGAGGCCACTCTGAGAATGACAATAACGTGCATCAGCGGTGCGGGCACCTAACTCTAACTGCCAGTGACCTGTTTCGAAGCATAAACTGGACGTCAGTGGCCATCCACACGTCCGAGGCCACTCTGAGAATAACAATAACGTGCATCAGCGCTGCGGGCAACTAACTCTAACTGCCAGTGACCTGTTTCGAAGCATAATCTGGACGTCCGTGGCCATCCACACGACCGAGGCCACTCTGAGAATAACAATAACGTGCATCAGCGCTGCGGGCAGCTAACTCTAACTGCCAATGACCTGTTTCGAAGCATAAAGTGGACGCCAGTGGCCATCCACACGACCGAGGCCACTCTGAGAATAACAATAACGTGCATCAGCGCTGCTGGCAGCTAACTCTAACTACCAGTGACCTGTTTCGAAGCATAAACTGGACGTCAGTGGCCGTCCACACGTCCGAGGCCACTCTGAGAATAACAATAACGTGCATCGGCGCTGCGGGCAGCTAACTCTAACTGCTAATGGCCTGTTTCGAAGCATAAACTGGACGTCAGTGGCCATCCACACGACTGAGGCCACTCTGAGAATAACAATAACGTGCATCAGCGCTGCGGGCAGCTAACTCTAACTGCCAGTGACCTGTTTCGAAGCATAAACTGGACGTCAGTGGCCATCCACACGTCCGAGGCCACTCTGAGAATAACAATAACGTGCATCAGCGCTGCGGGCAGCTAACTCTAACTGCCAGTGACCTGTTTCGAAGCATAAACTGGACGTCAGTGGCCATCGACACGACCGAAGCCACTCTGATAATAACAATAACGTGCATCAGCACTGCGGGCAGCTAACTCTAACTGCCAATGACCTGTTTCGAAGCATAAACTGGACGCCAGTGGCCATCCACACGACCGAGGCCACTCTGAGAATAACAATAACGTGCATCAGCGCTGCGGGCAGCTAACTCTAACTGCCAGTGACCTGTTTCGAAGCATAAACTGGACGCCAGTGGCCATCCGCACGACCGAGGCCACTCTGAGAATAACAATAACGTGCATCAGCGCTGCTGGCAGCTAACTCTAACTACCAGTGACCTGTTTCGAAGCATAAACTGGACGTCAGTGGCCATCCACACGTCCGAGGCCACTCTGAGAATAACAATAACGTGCATCAGCGCTGCGGGCAGCTAACTCTAACTGCCAGTGACCTGTTTCGAAGCATAAACTGGACGTCAGTGGCCATCCACACGACTGAGGCCACTCTGAGAATAACAATAACGTGCATCAGCGCTGCGGGCAGCTAACTCTAACTGCCAGTGACCTGTTTCGAAGCATAAACTGGACGTCAGTGGCCATCCACACGTCCGAGGCCACTCTGAGAATAACAATGATGTGCATCAGCGCTGCGGGCAGCTTACCCTAACTGCCAGTGACCTGTTTCGAAGCATAAACTGGATTCCAGTGGCCATCCACACGTCCGAGGCCACTCTGAGAATAACAATAACGTGCATCAGCGCTGCGGACAGCTAACTCTAACTGCCGATGACCTGTTTCGAAGCATAAACTGGACGTCGGTGGCCATTCACACGGCCGAGGCCACTCTGAGAATAACAATAACGAGCATCAGCGCTGCGGGCAGCTAACTCTAACTGCCAGTGACCTGTTTCGAAGCATAAACTGGATTCCAGTGGCCATCCACACGTCCGAGGCCACTCTGATAATAACAATAACGTGCATCAGCGCTGCTGGCAGCTAACTCTAACTACCAGTGACCTGTTTCGAAGCATAAACTGGACGTCAGTGGCCATCCACACGTCCGAGGCCACTCTGAGAATAACAATAACGTGCATCAGCGCTGCGGGCAGCTAACTCTAACTGCCAGTGACCTGTTTCGAAGCATAAACTGGATTCCAGTGGCCATCCACACGACTGAGGCCACTCTGAGAATAACAATAACGTGCATCAGCGCTGCGGGCAGCTTACTCTAACTGCCAGTGACCTGTTTCGAAGCATAAACTGGACGTCAGTGGCCATCCACACGTCCGAGGCCACTCTGAGAATAACAATAATGTGCATCAGCGCTGCGGGCAGCTTACTCTAACTGCCAGTGACCTGTTTCGAAGCATAAACTGGATTCCAGTGGCCATCCACACGTCCGAGGCCACTCTGAGAATAACAATAACGTGCATCAGCGCTGCGGGCAGCTAACTCTAACTGCCGATGACCTGTTTCGAAGCATAAACTGGACGTCGGTGGCCATTCACACGGCCGAGGCCCCTCTGAGAATAACAATAACGAGCATCAGCGCTGCGGGCAGCTAACTCCAACTGCCAATGACCTGTTTCGAAGCATAAACTGGACGTCAGTGGCCATTCACACGACCGAGGCCACTCTGAGAATAACAATACGTGCATCAGCGCTGCTGGCAGCTAACTCTAACTGCCAATGACCTGTTTCGAAGCATAAACTGGACGTCGGTGGCCATCCACACGACCGAGGCCACTCTGAGAATAACAATAACGTCTGTCAGCACTGTGTGCAGCTAACTCTAACTGCTAATGATCTCGTTTCAAACCATAAACAGGACGTCTGTGGCCATTCACACGACTAGGCCACCCTGGGAATAACAATACCTTGTGTTAGCACAGTGGAGAGCAAAATGCGAGTGCTAGTGCTTCGTTTCGAAGCTGAGTAGACGCGTCGAAAGTTCCCTTGAAGTCGACGGCCATTATGACTCTTGGGTCGCACTTTGGCGAGTTGGCCAACACCTCGTGGTGGATGAGGAGCAGGCTGCCCTGTGCGCCGAAGTGCGGTCTGAAGTAGTGCGGCATAGATTTCCTGAATTTAAGAGGCGCCATTGTACTCGCTTGAAATATATCGTAAAAACAGCACTAATTGCTTGACATGAGAAAACGTCGGCTACAACATTGATGAAGGATTGGTGAGAGGACGGAGATCTGGGGAATGCCAATGCCAGTAACTGGGCCTAGCTCAAGCTTGATATTGTCCGTCTTGCAGAAACGCTGTGATGAAGTGAAGCGGTCTTCCATAGAGACCTCAGTTTTGAGCCTCCCGGACTAGTGCAATGTACAGAATTAAATCTAACGTTTTCAAAGCTGATAAGAACCACAATGCACAGATTGCAGCCAGACTTGTTGCCAAGGGCAGAGTTGTGAAGTACCGAAAGGTTGTCTTGTCCAGTCCACAACCATATCAAATTTGCCTTATGGCCCCTTATCCAATTCCTGGTCGTGAACTTTAACAGCAGAGGGGCGCGAAATTCATTTTCTTCTTTGTTTAGAGTGCATTTGTTCTGGCAATGAGTATCTAAAAATGATGCCTGGGATAGTGTTTAAGTAACGCGGCTCGGGAACAGGCTTTTTTTTCGCTGCCACTCATTTCATCAAATGACATTTCCCCGACAGTTTGTTTCAACGCTGCGACGCTTTATCAACAGATTGTTTCATCGACACTCGCTCATCGACATATCTTGCTATGTTTCGTCGACAGGATCTTGGTTTGGTTAGGGGTGCGCTGCTTAGTTGGTGAGCAAGGGTACGGGTACATGCACTCGGTAGGACCACCCTTACACGCTGCTGCGAAGCGGCATGTACGGGTGGGCTGGGTGGGTCCAGCGTCGTGAACTGGGTCGGTCGGATAATTTAATATGTGCTACAGTGATAAACGCACAACAAAATGTTCCTACAGCGTGAAATTTTTGTGTCGATGAAACTTCACAGCACAGTGTGGCAGTATCAATGAAACGAGTCGTAAAAAGTTGATGAAACGTGTCGATGAAACAACAGGGACCCTTCTTTCCAATGGTTCCATGGAGGCTCTGACAATGAGGACTGCAAGGTTGCCTCCAAGAAGCTCAATGTTTTTACACGAGTCTGTCTTTGCCAAGGTAGACCAGAAAGACGATGGCAGATTCTGAAGAGCTCGTTCGCGGCTACGGCCTGGTATGATCCAAAGATAAACATACATCAGAAATGCAATTAGGCGGTTTGAGCTGTTGCTTGATTCAAACATTGTTGATTTTATTGTTATAAAGACAAATCATTCTGCCACCTGCATTCGGACCAAGATCAAGAGTATTCGGTATGTTTTCAATTCTTGATTTAAACAAATATTTCGCATATAAGAAAGGCACAATTCATGAAGCAGGAAACTGCCCTTACAATCAATTTTTATTGACCATACTTTTCATCTTTTACAAATTATTAAACCAACGCTGCAATCCAGTATTGTGGACACATTTTCCTTCTTAAGTAAATTGGAAAAATTGGTGCGTGTTTACCGGTAATACCTCAGGCCGCGACGCAAAGCGAGTGGAGGTACAAACGTCACGTACCCGGGTTTCGAAGCATAAACATACGACTGACAGCGCCTCGAGAGCAAGCAGAATGTTCGGAAGCATTTGAGAGAACCGAATCTGCTTCCCTCAAATTCTCTGGTATTTCTTCCAAAAGAAGACATCAGCCTCTTAACGTCCAAAACAATATCAATTAAATGTTTGTAACATACGCATCACTGGCTTTATCATTTGTGTGCCACCTGTATGTAACAGCTCATTATTGCGAACGAGGGTGTACCCGCGGGTACTATCGCACTCATAGATTACCGTGCAGCCGATTGCGACGCGGAAACTTGACAAGGACGCCACGTTTCACAGATGAATGCATACTGCTTCGAAAGCGTCATTTCAGTAGACAGACTATTTATTAACGCCAGCAAAGGTACGGTCGAAATTGGGTAAAGACACTTACTGTGTTCGCGGTTCACTTATGCCCCTCCCGCACAGCCCACTACACTTATAAAGAAGAGTTTGGTGACCGCTGCATTTTAACGTCGCTCCACGGAAACCACTGCGAAGAAAAGCCGATGCCTTCACGATGTTGAGGCGCAACCCGAGGCAGAGAAGCAGACGGCGTTCGACGTATGTACGATGCTAGGCCTTACTCCCGCATCGAAATTTTCGATGGCAATGCTATCGCTGGATTCTCACGCTGTCGCGCAGAACCTATTGCGAATAAAAGTGGACGCGGTTACGACTTAGCGACGTATGCTCGGGTAAGTGAAAAACCGCATTAAAAACAGAATAATTGCTGCAAGATACTCGAGTCGTAGAAAATCTGCCCGGCAGCCATGTTGAAAATATTCATTTGCCAGAACAAGATTGGTTCGGGCAGGTCGTGACGTCACGGAAACAACGGGACGCGATTGGTGGCGGAGGAATACAAGATTCCCTTTGAGGGGCTTTTGCCGCTACCTTCTTGACTTGTAACCGACTATAGGAGAGGGATTTTGAGATCACGTGACTGGCTCGGTAGGGATGCGGGGAAACATGGCGGTGCCCCAATGAGTGAGCGCCGCTCGCTATGGAACTAATATGTCGTTGTGGCTGCAATATCGGGCGCGTTAGTCAGCAGCGAATGGTGCAGGAGGCTTTCGCTTTGCCTTACCTCACTTAAACCGCAAAGCATGGGGAATGACATCGCCGCATTTTTTAGATAGTGTTTCGAATCTGGGCACTCCTAAGCCTAAATGAACGCGATAATTGTCGACATAGCAACGTCTTTGGAAAGCGGATTGTTGATAGCACACAAAAAAGCCGTTTACAACTCCCTGTAACACCGAATTAGAGCGCAGCTCTTGAGGAGGAGGAGTGAAGGGTACTGGGGGTGAAGTGACCTGGGGGGGGGGGTCACGTGACGATGCCGATGATGTAATCAGTGACGTCACTGATGACGTCATCCGTGATGATGACGATGACGATGCGGATGCCGGTGACGTCATCAGTGACGTCACTGATAACGTCATCAGTGATAATGACGATGACGATGCCGGTGACGTCATCAGTGACGTCACTGATGACGATGACGATGCGGACTCCGATGACGTCGTCAGCGATGATGACGATGACGATGCGGATGTCGATGACGTCATCAGTGGCGTCACTGATGACGTAATCCGCGATGATGACGATGACGATGCGGATGCCGGTGACGTCATCAGTGACGTAACTGATGACGTCATCAGTGATGATGACGATGACGATGCGGATGAAGGTGAGGTCAGTGACGTCACTGATGACGTCATCAGTGATGATGACGATGTGGATGCCGGTGACGTCATCAGTGACGATGACGTCATCGGGGAGGTCACGTGACCTCGGCGAGGGGGTCACGTGACCCTGGGGGGTCACGTGACTTCGGGGGGGGGGGGGGTCACGTGACCTCGGGGGTCACGTGACTTTGGGTGTCACGTGACCTTGGGTGTCACGTGACCCCGATGGAGGGGTCACGTGACCTCTGGGGGTCACGTGACCTTGGGGTGACCTTGCGGGCCACGTGACCTTGGGATGACTTTGGGGGGTCGCGTGACCTTCGGGTGACCTTGGTTACGCCGACGCCGACGGCGACGGCGACGCCGACGGCGACGCCAACGGCGACGCCGACGCCGCTCAAGCCGGGAACGGGCCCCTAAGAGCTGCGCTCTAAAAGCAGACGGCGTCCCAACCAATACCACCTAAAACACAAGGCCTGCGCGTTCCCTCCTCTAAACGTCATCTCTAGTAGATCCCCTCAGCGCCCCCTAGCTAGCCCGGATGAGCAACATCGTCTGCTACATCGTCTGCTCCATCGCCTGCTTCAGTGGCTTGTGTAACAGATAATGAAACAGATGCTCACGCCGAGTGTCTCTTGCAAATAGCATACGATGAAGTTAGACGTTCACGTGGAGCGTCAAATGCATGAGCGAAATTGCCTTACTGCTGCGCGAAGGGCTGAAAAGCCCTTCGTTGGACGCTGGACGCTGACACTGGACGCCATCTTCGAGGGCGCTGTTTATACCTCGGGTAGCTGCTTTGAAGCGTTCTACCGCAGAACGAGCGCGCGCGCTAGAAATGCGCGTCTCAAAGCCAGGAGCACGTGCAAGGTCGCGCTCCTGGCCGAGGGAGCGTTCGCTTGCACGTCGCAAATGCACTGGAAGCTGGCTATCAGCTCGCGCTCAGCACTCACGCACACAGCTGCGGCCGCAAGTGAATGCGACGTAGTTGCAACGCGGCCCCTACTCTCGTCAAGCTTCGGGCTGTTTGCCGCTTGGGGCGGGTCGGGGATCTACTAACGAAACGTCATGCGCAGGCCTTGTCTTCTAGGTGGTATTGTCCCAACAGACCATTTTTTTTTAATTATCCAAGCACCGAGGTGCATGCTACGACTGTAGTTGCACGCGTCGCACGTGCTGGCGTCTGCAGTAGTAACCGTTCTAAAGCAAAAAGTAGAAAACAAATTTTGCTTTGCACGCGCGTTCGTTAAAGCCGTATTATGATTTTTTACTTCAAATCTTCTATAAGAGGAAGGCCAGCGCGCGTGAACCGTAGCATTATACTTCCAGCGTTCTCCTCGCGATGCTTGGATAATTTAGAAAAAAGTCTGTCGGGACGCTGTCTGCTTTTGTCTGTTATCAACAAACCGCTTTCCAAAGACGTTGCCATGCCGACAATTATCGCGTTCATTTAGGCTTAGGAATATCCAGAATCGAAACACTATCTAAAAAAATGCGGCGATGTCATTTCCCATGCTTTGCGGTTTAAGTGAAGTAAAGCAAAGGGAAAGCCTTCTGCATTATTCGTTGCTGACAAACGCGCCCGATATTGCAGCAACAACGACATATTAGTTCCAAAGCGACCGGCGCTAACTCACTGGGGCACCGCCATGTTTCCCCGCATCCCTACCGAGCCAGTCACGTGATCTCAAAATCCCTCTCCTAGGTACTGCGGCTAACTTTAGCCGCGGTTAGCGCTTCGAGCAAACGGGCCCTGGTTTAGACAGTTGCGTTTGACTGCGTTGCGGCGGCGAGAAACGAGGACATCCGTACTGCTTATATCGCGTGCCAAGCTGATCCCTTGAATTGGATTCCACGCTTCATACGAGGCACAGATGTGCCAATGATTCGCTTTCGGTTCTCGACGCAACGCAGTCAAACACACTCAAACGCAAGTGTCTGAACCGGCTTTAATACCGGTGGCAGCTGTGCTAACGCTCCTGTTTGCGGTGATAATGTCGCGTCTGTGCGCGTGCCACGTATTTCATTCTTTTTGCAAATAAATTGCCAATTTATCATCACTCTTTTAGTGCAAAATGTGATATGCGCTTTTTAAAACTTAACGCACAATGGGAAAACGAAAAGTGCAAGTTTTCAAATTTTCAAAGACACACCATTCCAAGTTTCTATACTTGTAATTACTTGTATTGCATCCAAGACGCGTTCTTATTTTTTTCTGTTGAATAGATGAAGGACTCGCCTAGTTCCGTGTATGCCTGTTTTTTTTGTTTTTTTTTTTTAATTAGCACACTTACAGTTTTTTTTTTTTTTTTTTTATTCAAAAAGAGCCTTTTTTATGCGATTTTGAAGTGTCGTAACTCAGTTTCACATCATAACGCAGCAACGACATTTAAGGGCGTGCTCCTGGTAAACATAGGAACTCAGCATACAAAATATTAGAAGTGCAACGCCAGCAGTTTTCTTGTAAACACCACTTTATTGTGATAAAATTTAACAGAGTTCCCTTTACGCGTTCTTGATTTTCTCAGACAGCGTTCTGGCATCTGATCTAATTTCTTTTAAATAGTATGCCAGAGGAACTGAGCTGGTTCACTGTAAGCGTGATTTGTTTTTGTATTCATATTCAGATTTCTTAAAATTAACTTTAAATCAAGGGAATATTTTGAAGCTCGGCTCTGTATGCAAGAACCCGGTTTCAAAGAAGAGAACAGCTATTTAAACAACAGTTCTTTCATTGGAGCTTTCATCGTTCTAATTAAAATCACTTTCTATGATTGCATTTTTTTAAAGCATACTAATTGTCCAAAATAATAAAAAGGACCTATGTTGTAGCAGACGACGCGCACTTGCGCCATCTTTTGAAAGGTAGCTGAAATTCGAAGTTGAGAAGTTTAGGAAAAGTGGCGCTGATTTTGTCCCTGACGCAGAGGATTCTTTTCTCGCATATTTCCTCGCGCTAGTTTTTCGTACATGCAGTGAATCGCAATTAATCTTGCGAAAAAAAAAAAAAAAAAAAAAACGAGAAGCGCGTCAGAAGGGTCACGAGCAAGTTATCGAAAACACCTAGTGCCTAAGTGCCTATAAATAAGCTACTCAATGCTGCCCGCCATGTTCCGACACCACGAAAGGTGCAAGTATTGAACTACATATTATGGCGACGACGAAGGGGAATTTCTTTCCCTTCACTCTAAGATTTTTGACATTTTTTTTAAGGTTCCGTACTGGTTCTGTTTTGTTCGCCATCGTGCAGGGATTTGAGATTTTCAGTTTTAACGTTACTCTACTCGTAGACAACTTACGGAGAATGTTATGTGCAAACCACGGTGACTGTTGAACATGGTTAAAATCGCGCACAAAGAGACGAGGACAAACGAGGAAGGAACACAGAACACAGACAGGCGCGCACTCACAACTCTAGTATATTAAGTGAAGAAGAGAAAGATGAAGCACTATTTTTTACAGGGGACAACGTCACCAGGGGGAAACAGATCCTCCGCAGTCAAATGATCGCAAGAAGGCAACTTCTTTTTCGCTCAAAGCAACCGACGGCTGGCTAACGCAGCGATCGCTCAGGCTCAAGATGGTGAACGCCTCGAGCACCTCGCGCGTTTGTTTTTCTTTGAAGCGGCCAATGATTGATGTTTTTTCTAAAGATGGTGTGCACATACAGGTTTTACAGTGCACCGAAAGGTGACCTCCTACATTAGATGTTAAAGAAAGTTTATGCTCTCGTAGCCGGTCATTCAGACACCGTCCCGTCTGACCAACATAGCATCTTCCACGCTGCGTTAGCCAGCCGTCGGTTGCTTTGAGCGAAAAAGAAGTTGCCTTCTTGCGATCATTTGACTGCGGATGATCTGTTTCCCCCTGGTGACGTTGTCCCCTGTAAAAAATAGTGCTTCATCTTTCTCTTCTTCACTTAATATACTAGAGTTGTGAGTGTGCGCCTGTCTGTGTTCTGTGTTCCTTCCTCGTTTGTCCTCGTCTCTTTGTGCGCGATTTTAACCATGTTCAACGTTTACCAACTCGCCCAACTTACTACTCTTCCACGGTGAATGCTTCTCATGGTAAGGCAACAAACAGTCAGTCATCGTGGCTTAAACCTGAGGCTCAGGAAAAGGGTCTAATAAACCCCCTTTCCATGAAGTGCTCTATCGAAAGCGTTGCACATGTGCGAAACCCTCATTAAGTCGTCTTTTTTTAAAATTAGTTTTTATTTTATTTATTGAAATAACAATAATGTCAGACGATCAACTTTCACGGTGTTGGTTTAGTAATGCAAGAACTCCCAAGCTTCCACTTTGCGCTTTACACCAACCATGACCCTTGCCCTTTGTAACTAATGATAAGCAGCTGAGCGGGACTCAAGCCGTGTCTCAAAACACCTGCGCACCGCACCCTTTGCAGTGCTTTCTTTCACTCAGTGTCAGCTGATATTAGCGGCGAGATGTTTTGGTAGCGCCCTCTTATAATTCCTTCTCGTGACGTCACTACCTCGCGAACGACAAATCGCTTTGAAATCATTGCACTCCGAAACTAACACTGCCAACACCGTCAAAATTAAAGTTCTTCCATTTCTCTTATTTCCGTCGAAGAGAAATCCTTTGCTGACGTCATAGTCAGCATTCGGCCAATCGTGGAAGGCCGATCACAGAGACGCTTTCGATCGCGCGTCGCCATATTTGCACGGTGCTCTTAAATGTGACCACAGTGTATGAGTGACGTTCCCAACCACGCACCAGATACCCCAAGGGAGAATTTTGTTTTTTCTTTTAGCGTTATTTCATATTTTATTCAACCTTTGTGTTAGTGTTAGCAGCTATTGGTGGTAGTATTCGCAGTCTCTGAAAATGGGACAGAAGTGGGACAAAACAGATGATGTTTGAATTTATTAAAGAAATGCGATGCTTATATACGTAACGAGCGTGTTCGTCTAACAAACAAACAAAAACTGTCTTTCGTTCTTCTTTTTGTCGTGCTATGTTCACACTACGGACGCAACGACCCAACCTTTCATAACATACGCAAGCATAAGCGCAACAAGCGGAACGAGTTCGTTCAGACCACGATAGCTTGTAAGTCTGGTTAACAGAGCACAATTTTCTTACGTTTTCTGACGTTACGTATAAATCACGGCAACCTCTGTGCCACGAATGTCGGTGCAAGTCTACTCCTTGAACTGGTGGCCTTGCTTCATACGAAGCACAAATGTCTCGGTGACTCCCGGCGTAAGCCGTGGTAACATAGCGCAACGTAATGAAAGGGTGAGCCGGCCTGTAATCTGAACGAAATGGTTCCGCTTCTTGCGCTTACGTTTGCGTGTATATATGAAAGATCGGCGGCGTTGTGTCCGTAGTGTGTAAAGTCCCTCGAAAAAGGCGTTTTTTAAAAGTACCGCCAACAATTGTTGTAGAAACGCACAAGACACGTGCCAAGGAAGGGCCGCTCAATTCAGTGCTGCGCCTCCATTTGCTTCCAAGGGTCGCTCGAGACGCGGGCATCGTGCTCTGGTGTGTTTTACGCTACTTGAAACACAAACAGAAACACATCCAGGGGCTTTAGGCGGATATAAATCCCCTTAATAATGGCGTTTTCGTTTCTTTTTTTTTTTTTGTTATGTATCGCCAATTATTGTTGTGGAAATGCGCCAGACACGTGCCACGAGCGGCTACTCCGCGGCCATTCGCTTCAAAAGGGCCGCATAATTCAGTGCTGCGCCGCCATCTGCTTCCAAGGGCCGCTCGAGACACGGGCTTGTGGATTAGCGCATATGACGCTATACTTGCAAGACAAACGTAAACAGATTGAGGGGCTTTAGTCAAGTGAACATAGCATTAGCTAGAATAAACGGATGTCCACCTGCTTTGATCATGATCACGATCATGAGCAGATTACGGGAGCGGCCTGCACGAGGATCTGGCACGAAAGGCACTCTGGCGCTTCGTCACTTCGTCACAAACATGCGTCCAAATTCGACACGCTCGCGCGTTTTTGTTTTGTTTCTTGTGTGTTTCCGAACTACCCGCTTCACGCCCGTTATTTAAGTGGTGACTTTAGAGCACCACGCGCTTAAAATCTTTCGAATATTCGCTTATCAGTTGTTTTCAATGACGTTCATCAAGTTTATTAGTCAAACCATACGTTTATTTGCAATAAATAAAAAAATGTAATTCTTTGGAAGCCGCAGGTTCGCTATCCGCACATACCTTCTGGAAGGAGTGGCTAGGTAACGTCAATGCTTTGGCCTGCCGTTTTGTTTTCTTTGTTTTGTTTTTTAATGCAAAAGCATTAACTGCCCCACGGAGCGAACCGGCGTTGTCAGCTTTTGAAGCCGCGACAAGCGGCACCTAAATTTCCCTGTCCCATGGAGCGAAGCCTGTAGTAGCCTGTAACAGCGAATTAATAGATACATTCCCATTGGCTGGCGCGCGCCATATTTTGAAGGAACGCCACCCCACAAAGAAGCCCTCTCCAAGGCTCAGCGGCCCGGCCGCCGGTAACAGGGAAAGGGTGGCCAGGCTCTGCAAAGCGGCCGGCCGCTCGAGCTCCACCTGGTTCCCGCTACCTAACGATTCCGAATGAGATTCTGCTCGCTATTATCAGTTGCGAGGTCCCTCGCGCTGCAGAATAATTGTAGACGAAAACTTCGGTGCTCGATGTCGAAACTGATCATTTCAAGCAGAGTCGGATTATGTAAATCAGACATAACAAGTCGGCGTCTTCTACCGATTACAATGTTCAACACCACCTTGTATTTACAGTTTACACTGAGTAAAATAAGCCTGAATATCCATGAGTCTTTAGAGGCTTTCGTAATTATCGTGAAGACAGCGTACGGTTCGTTGTCATTTGAAAAAAGAAGACGGTTTACGGAGTTTTGCCATTTGAACGTGAACGTGCAGACGGCAATAGGAACGCAAAAGACACACTGGACTTCGAATGATCCGGACCGCTGGGCGGTTCTCCCGCGTGTATGTTGTAAAAATAAAGACAAATCTTACGATAACAAGTGTGCGTGAGTTAATAATAAAATAATAATCCTCATTTCCAGACATACACGTGTCTGAGGGGCTGCGGCAAAAGAATACAAAAGGACATTCGGCACAGACACTTCAGACTGCTAACGCGTGAGAATGCGAAAGCATTGTAGAAACTTTGGTTTAACGTTTTCGATTTATGTTTTTAACATGCGTTAAAGTTATTTCTGTTGATTCGAAGTGTGACGCGCGGGAGACAGCGCGCTCATTTTATACACTCATGACGTGGCGCCACCTTGTCCCCATTGGCTGCGCCGTCACGTGTCCAATGACGCACGCACTTGGCCACACCCTTAGTCAGCCAGATGGTTGCGACGTGACGTGTGCAATGACGCACGCAATAGGCACACCTTTAGTCAGCCAGGACCGTGGAGCCGCCATGGCGTCGGGGAAGCATGCCCGTCTCGCACCCCAGAAGCCCGGGTTTGATTCCCATCCAGACCGAAGTGTACCAAAGTTTCTTTCCAAAACCATTCAATTACTTGGTTTATACACGAACTCAACTCTGTTACGTCACGCCACGGTGGTAGCGCGTCGGGCGCACTTGCGGTCTGGGGCGGTGGGCGGAGGTAACCGTATGATACATGCATTCCTGTGTTCTTTTGGAAGAAACCAGGCCAAAAAATCTGCATTCTCGTCAAAACGCCGCGACGGGGCTGTACCAAAAGAGTCGAGAGAGGTATGAAGGTCAGTTTTCATGTGCTGGGTTCGTCCGAGAATGGGAATATGTGCCGTGAAAAGGGAAAACCAGACGCCGTCGGATCACGATTGCTTGGGCGGGAGGCACTTTGGGTTGAATTCACGGATTCTTGCGGTCCTCAGATTTACTTGTTTTTTTCCAACATGAACGCGGGCAAACCGTTAAGTTGTACGGACCACCTGCGGACTACGTTCAGTGCGTCTCCACGTTCAAACGGCCACCTGGTCGTTCGAACTGTCGTCTGCTCTTTCAAACATTTCTGCTAGTCGTCTGCTCGTTCAAACCACAGCGGCTCGTAAACCAAACGTTGAACCGGTAATTGCGATAAGAACTAAGTGCAGGCCTCAAAACACTTTTAAGTTGGAAGGCTGGTTGGGCTAAGTAGGCTCAGTGTAAACAGTATATTCAAGGAGATGTTGATCATTGTTCCCAGAGGCCATCATCGACTTGTAATGTCCGATTCTACTTGCGATTTTCAGTATGGACGCCCACCATCTCAGCTACGGTCCACGCTTTTGCAGCCCGAGCGACGTTGCGACTGAAAATAGCGAGCAGAATCTCATCGTGGGAGTTAGTCTTTATTGGACAAAAGACGGGCAAAGTTCTAAATTAGCCACTCTCGCTGAGCATAACCATAAAAAAAAAAATAAAAAAAAAATTAAACAGCAATGTTGTCGTCTCTTGCGGTTGTCTGTGAGAAATTGTTCAGGAAAAGTACCCCTCAGGGGAACCTTTTCACCCCTATTGGGGATGCAAGCACTCGTGCGTACATATGGCTTACGCCGGCGAGTGTACACATAGTATAGGCGCGTGTATGTGCGTGTTTGTGGTGAGAAGCGATTGAATGACGGCGGCGCCGCCGGGGACGAAAAGGAACGCCGCGCCGCTAGTCCTCTGGAAGAGCATTCGCTGAACACACCGAACCATACAAAAACATACCACACACACATGCTTCAGCATTTGTTTATCCTCCACTGTGGTTGTTCTCCCAACGCCCGAACATGTTTTCAAAGAACATACCGCTAAAAAAAAAAAGTAATAGTCGGTTTGGCTTGCTTTGGCCCCCCCTTGCAGACTTCACTGCAAGGCCCGTACCCGGCCCGGGCCCTTCATCAATGTAGCCGTGAAGCCCGAGCTCAGCCCGAGGGCCGGGCCGGACGTGGCCCGCGATCTGGCCCGTACCAGTGCAGATCTCTACCTGCGAGTCTGCGACGCTGACGGCTCGCCCCTCTGTTATGACTGGGCAGACAGCGCCGCCTCGCGGCGAGCGACCGAGTTAGCGGAATTACACTCTTCTGCTGGGGAGGGACTCTAATAGGACGATCGGAGAAGCCTTCGCGCGCGCGCGCTTCGGGATCTCGGAGGTTATGCCCCGAAATTTGTGATGGTTCAGTGCAGAGATGGCAAAATTACTTTCAAAAAGTACTTAAATTATATTACTAATTACTTTTCCGAAAACTGCGAAAATGTAATTAAATTACATTACAAATTACCGCAGACTAACATTACAATTACTTTCCAAAAGTAATGAAATTACTTTGATATTACTTTTAAATGCCTTGAGGCAGTAATTCGTGCTCATTTTATTTACAGTATACAGCAACACAGTGTTTACAAAACAAGCCTTCGTTTGCCCACACAGCGCGTGTGCAGGAACCAGATCCGGTAGAAGCGAGGTGCTGCGCACGCGCAGTGCCGACAGCAGCGCCAACACAGTGATGTGACGTGGAAGACCTTAGTTGGTCCATATGTACCAAAACTTAGATCTTCCTGGTTACACCGCAACAATCTTATGCGCCTCAAAGTGAACCATACTGAACCGTTGTTTTGCTGGCACACACGACATATGTGCTAAACATGATAAATAACTTCTTCTTCAGATGTGACTCAGAAAGACAGTCGACTCACCGGTTTCGCTGTTCATTCAACGGAGAAGGTTCTTACTAAAAGGGTGATATGTTTCCGTCTTCCTGGTTTAGAAGTTGTAGTCTTTGCCAGTTTATTAAGTCGGGCAATGGCAGCTCGTTCTTACAAGGAGTCGTCACGTGAAACATTTCCCTTCCGCCCCCCCCAGATGCAATCCAAGTCTATTCTCCCAAAAGCTCTTACTATGGTCGGCAACAATTTTTCTTGGCATTTCTGGGGAGAAGAGGACAGCCCGCGCACAGCTTGATTCAGCGCTCAAAATGAGAGAGGGAACGCGTGCCTATACCTGTCACTGCAATGCCAAGAACCGCGGCGTGAGAATCGCGCTTCCTAGCTCCTGGATGATCGGCTTCGCAATTAATGTGATTGCTTACACCTTGCTGCCTTGAAAAAGTAAAGTAAGGCTCTAATACTGCTCGTATATAGCAAAACTAGAATTACTTACGCGTCGCAGACCCAGCCTCGTACTGCTGTTCTACGACGATCATCCAGATGACAGCCATTTTGATAGGCACCCGTACGCCCCCTATAGGTCGTGAAGGTTGCAAATAGTTGACCTCTTCTTGGTCATTCCTTTCAAGGAGCATTTTTCCCTAACACCCGAAGAGCCCAAGTTTTCGCGCATTGTCCCACAAAGGGCCTGGATAACTGATCAGCAGAAGCGTCGCCACTTGTGGAATGGCCCGAGCTTCCTAAATTGTGTACTTTCCGAAAAAGCGGGGGGCGGTGTCTCCTTGTAGGCTTATTCCCGAATAAACTCCCCAGAGGAAGGCAGGGAGGCATAGCGCGAGCTGCACCTGCTTTGCTCGAGGACGCACGAAACGTTCTGGGGCTTTGACAACGCATTTGGAATTAACTATTGATTCCGGTCGTTTGTTGTTCACAATGGTCGAAGCTTACGGCTTGACCTTGCTTGCTGTTCCAACGTGCTCGTTGGAACAGTCACACGTCTATCTTTTGCCACGTAACCACGCTCTCGTTCATGCCCACGCGCAGAAAAAAGGACGGGTCAGGTGATTAAAGGGAGTGTGTTTTATTAGTTCTGGTTAGCTCGCAGCTCCCACCGCACTGTCAGATTAGGGATGAACAGATTCAGGGACGACAGATTCAAGCGTCGTGATGACGCGACGCCGTGAATCTGTCGTGCCTGGAGTTCGTAAGCCTTTGCCTTCCAGCGATGTCTACACGGAAGCTTTTTTCCTGCGCCATTCCAGCCTTCCTCTGTGCACCTGTTTGTCTCTTTGTACGAGGCTTTGCGCTCAGGTGGCCGTCGATTACTTCCTCTGATGCTCTTTCACATTTCCCCATGCAAACTAATTTTTCTATTTCTTAAAGCTTGCAAACGAATTTTCTAATTTAGAACAAAAGTAATTTCAAAAGTAATGAGTAATTTTCTCGAAATTACTGCGTGAAAGTAATTCATTACATTACTAAATCACTAGCCTAGAGAAGTAATTCATTACATTACTCATTACTCCAAAAAGTAATTTAATTACTATAATTCCATTACAGTATTGTCATTATTGCCACCTCTGGTTCAGTGTGGTTCGTTGTGTCATGTTCAGCAGAAAAACTAACTCGCAAAGCCATTTTTTTAGAGAGATATAGAAATGTATTTGTTACTGCTTAATCGTTGCGTACAATATTTACTGACGACCAGCCGTCTGCCGGTTACACCACTACCCACAACTTTCCTCTTTTTTTTTTCTTTTTTTTTTTTAACTGCGAATAGCCGGAGTTACCTGGAAAAGACGAAAGAGAGACATACAGGCAGCGATACAGAGGGAGGAAAGGAAGTGGGACGGAGGAAAAATATACAATCAGCTATTCATATACAATTGGGCCGGAAAGATGCGTCCTCGATAATGTTGTGAAACGAAGGTGAAAAACTATCGACTAAAATTTAAATTCTCCCCACGAAGCCAACCACGAAAAAACACCGACGAGTGACTCGCACCGACTGATTCCGTGAACGGCGATGAAGCCAAATAAATAAAACTACGCGTCTTTCGAAACTAGTGCTCCATGTTCGGCATCGGCTGCATAAACAACGCCCTTTAAGACCCGTAGACCGAGAGAACGGGTGTTCAATACCGACCACACGACGACACGGTTGCATTCTCAATATTAGAAAACGATACCGAAAGATTTAAGGGGGGATGTCGGGAGTATATATAAGAGATTTAGTAGGCGGTTCCGACACCTCCCATAACGATACCCGATAACGATTCAAGACATGCGCAAAGGCGTCGGCGGAGGAGTATCGTGTATTGTTACCGGAGATACCGGAACGATCTGCTGAAATTCCCTCGTATGTGGCGCCCTTTCGCTCCGTCGCGCGACAGTGCAGGCGCGAGCCTTCGAGGCGATTTCCGGCAGAGGCCGAGCGTGCCGGTTGTGCTGCTCGTCGCATAAACATCGACGCGGTGTCGTTCCCGACCGACGGACCCGTCTACCCGCAAAACACGTGTCGTACACCGCGATACACGTTTCGTGCGTCGCGCCCTTTCCTCTCCGACCAGGCGGCACGAACGAGGCGCTCGCTTGCGTGCGTGCGTAAGCGCGGCGGCACGTGCCGGCGCGGAAGGGGTTCCCCGGCGTCTCACGGCGTCTCTCGTCGCCCCTTTCGGGCGGCAGAGTCGGCCAAGAGGTCACGTGATCATTAAACCAGGGAACGTGGTCGGCCGGGACGGAGCAACGCATTCCAATGAGACCGCATGCGCGGCAGTGCCTATCGATGCGCTCGGATGGGACCTCGTCCGTGTCGTCACAGCACTGTCGTTGGCGATATTCGGGTATTCGGGGGGGCGGACCCCTCCCCCCGGAAATCTGCCATTTTACTGGGGCCTCCTCTCACCCCTCCGCCTCATAAAGCCCTTTGTGATTGGCGCTCCGCTCCGCTCCGCTCCGCTCCCCCCCCCCCCCCCCCCCCCGAAACAAAATCCTGGCTACGTGCCTGGTGTCAGTATTCCCAGATCAAAGCTCGCTCCGCATCGTCTTGAGAAACATAGGGTGTGGCTTATTAATGTACCCGCGTTTTGCTTCGTGATTCGTTCGTCGGCATTCTTAGCGGCTAATGACGCAATCTGATTGGTCGCGGCGCGATAATGAGATGCTCGATCGAGCATCTCATCTCTCACGCGGCCATTCATAGTAAATAAACTCTTCGAAGCCCGGGCCGTTAAAAGAGCGTTTCACTATACTTTGTCTCATCCTACGATGGACTAAAGGCCAAAGCCACGGGCCGCCAGGTCCAATCACGTTCCACGCTAAACTATGACACGCTTAGCATTGAATATAGATTTGGACGAATAATGCTACGAATCCAAAAACGCTCCGTCATTTTTAGAGCTTCGACACTGAAAAGGGCCAGTACGTCGTGGCTTTTTTTGCAATGTAAAATTGTTGAGTCACTCATTGCTCGATCCGAACCATTGTCTGCCCATTTCCATCAGTGATCCGAGATGCGGACACCGATACGTGCATCGAAGCGAAATACTACGCAATGTCTAAGTGGCTCGTGATTGGATCTGGCGGTTCGTAGCTTCCGCCTTTAGTCCATCGTAGGGTGAGACGAAGTATAAATAGAATTCCCCTAAAAGAGGGACGATTACTATTTTCCCTAATTTCCCGCGGTAGAAGGCCACATCTCTTCCGGGTGTTTTTAAAAGTTGCGGTTGCTTAGCTCGGCTATGCCAGGATACACGTAG
This sequence comes from Ixodes scapularis, assembly GCF_016920785.2. Classification (NCBI taxonomy): domain Eukaryota; kingdom Metazoa; phylum Arthropoda; class Arachnida; order Ixodida; family Ixodidae; genus Ixodes; species Ixodes scapularis. Next base: position 51,484,368 of record NW_024609835.1, on the reverse strand, counting down.
CGTGAGCTTATGCGCACAAAATCAGAGGCGCTATCAAGCGGCTCCGGTGCAGCGTCACACTTGGCTGCTGCGCAACGGAGGCGCACAGCTGGGCACGCGGCGGCGCCAGTGCGTCTGCCTCGGCTATGATGTCACTCCTCTGGAATGCGCAGACCGGCGAGGCGCGCGCAGCGGCGGCGGCTCCGGCGCGCCTGCTGTGCGCCGTGTGACGTCACTGCTCCTCGCGCGTGCGCAGCACGGCACTTTGGGAGCCACGCGAAACTGCTCAACCTCGGCCAGCGTAGCTCACGCTACAAAATGCCGAGAAGAACAGATTCGTTGATGCCAAAAAGTGTGGCTGCAGAAGGTATAGGGCACAGGAGCATGGTACGGAGCAACGGCGGCTGAAGTGACATCAATGCAAGTAATGGGCGCACGCGGATTCCACTTCAAGAGCACGCAGTCTATGCAGTGGCAGCGCGGACAGAACGTGTAGCGAAAACCGAACCGTACTCGTCAGAGAGACCCACACAAACAACCCGGATTCTGCATGCAACCGGCGGAGTCGTTTTCGTAACACTTCGGACAAATTGTATACGAGCCCCGGTGAGGACCTGCACACGTTTCAATCAAGTGCGGTCCCGGGCAAACACTTGGAACAAAACTGACTCACTTTGTCGTTGTTCAACTCGCGTGGTACATTTTCGAGTGTTTGATCGTCTCATCCCCTCCCCTTAGTCCCTTCGCACAAGAACGACGTGTACACGGCTGGCAGACAAGCTGAGCCCTCGAGTAAGAAGCGCAGTTTGAGTGTCGCAGTACCTCTTCAGATTTTAGGCGGCTTCAGATTGAACTGACTTCGAATAGTATTCGATTAACAGAGCATGAAACGACGTCGTGGCCGTGGAATCGAATAGTAATCAAACACAATCGTTTGGAGAAGCGGGTATACACTATATGCGACGTTTGCCATTGATACAGGGTCCAAGAGATTTTGAGATAAACGTGATGGACTATTTGGCATACTCTTCCGATTCCATTTATCTTTAGGTGCGCAAAACTCACCGCCTTCTCTTTGTATTTCAGGGGGGAAAATACCCATGATCTCTGGCTCACGCACCAAAACACCTACTCCCAATTCCTGGAGAAAAAAAAAAAGATAACGTTTTGAGGTACTGAAAGTAGAGAGGTACTGAAGACGCCATTCAATCAGTCCACCGTCCCATTAAGCTTTCGACGGCACGTTCGGTAACCTTTTCGTTCGCTGTTAAACACCAGGATTTGCGAGCTGCACGCTGAGGATCAAAGAATCACACCACACAGCTCATGGTATCCCTTCGCTAAAGGTAGGCTACCCTATGTCACTGAGCGGAGACTGCAGGCCTATCGTTTCCCTCAGAAACATCGACTTGATTTCCCTAATCCCGCAAATTCTTGCGGCCTCGAAGTGTTTATCACGCGGAGGTCGTGTTCCTCGCTTATCTCCCCGTGAAAATGCATAAAGGAATACAGGCTTTATCCCGCGCTATACGGGCATGCGCCGTCTTCACAAGGACTCACCTATTCAAAAAGAACAAGAAAGACGGCAAGATGTATGTGACAAGGCTGTCTTCTTCTCGAGCTACGGGCTAGGGAGCTCCTGAGTACGTCAATGTATACAGTCACTGAAAGTGTAGGCTCGGAGACACTGCTCAACGGGCGGGGGCCAGGGGCCGCCTTCGCGATAAGGTGAAATGCAGACGTCATTTTTGGTCATGTAAACGCCGGACATGATACAGTTTCCGCGCCAAACAAAAACCTGTACAAGGCAGTGAATACGCTCTTAAGGCCGGTTCACACATACAGCGGAGCGCTAAGTTAGCGCTACGTGAGCGCTCAAAGAAGCGCTCATGTGGCGCTTCCTATAGCGCGTGATCGTGCGCTCGGTTAGCGCTTCAGCAGCGCTCTGTTAGCGCTTCAGAAGCGCTTTGTTAGCGCTCAATTAGCGCTACAGAAGCGCTTTGTTAGCGCTTTCACGCTTCTTATGCCATGCTTGCTGCTGCGGAACAGCACGTGCACGGCAATTCCGTTGTTGTTTTTTTTCTTTTGGTGGTGAAAGAAGAGGAAGTAAAAGAGCCGCTCTCCAGGCAAACGGTCGGGCAGATGATCCACAGTCATTGACTTTGAGCGACTAATTGATTGGGTACGACCTCGCCGATTTCTATTCGACATGCGTGACCCTGGTTTCAAAGACACGTAGTTAAAGAAATAATCACCTTCGAAAGAAGTCTTGTATCTCAGCCTGGGAACAAAATTCGCCAGGTACCCGTCGGTATCTCGGTGGCGAAAGATTTTGCGCACCCAGAAGGCTCTTCTGGGCGTTAAGCCATCTACACACATATGGCATCTAATTGCGTATGTAACAGCATTTGTCCCGTTTCTATTTCAGCGTCCCACATGTCCACCGTAGTGCTGCTGATGCATCCAACCACAGGAACCGGAACCGCATTGCACGCGCTAATCCGCAGCAGTAACCGCGGTACAACAAGCGCTAACAAGGCGCTATTGAAGCGCTAACAGAGCGCTACTGAAGCGCTAATCGCGCGCTATATTAGAACTAAGTCACGCGCCAGGAAGCGCCACATGAGCGCTCCTTGAAGCGCTCACGTAGCGCTAACTTAGCGCTCCGCTGTATGTGTGAACAGGCCTTTAGAATGTCGTTGGCGAAGATAGAAGGTAAAAAGCCAATTAACCTGAGGAGCTAGAGACCACCTCATATCACTAACAACAAGAGCAGCGGGAAGATCACTCAAGAAAGGAAAACAGGGCCGCCAAGCAAATGCCCGTGTCGCTATAGCGAAACAAACGAGCCGAGCAGGAAAAGAGGCCCGGAAAGGAGCCTCTCAAAATGCAAAGGAGCAGCCTGAGCACGAGCTTCGCGAAGCGTGCCCAACAAAAAGTTACAGAACTCTATAGCGACGACGCGCACGCATCCCTCGTCTCCCTGGCGGAACAGATGGGGCGCCACGGCCGCGGGGCTCGCTCCACGTCAGGACAAGTTTCCCCGCTGGCTGCGCGATGAGAATACCGACTAAAACAAGAGCACGCTGGCGTTGTTATCACGCCTAATTGCGCACAAGCGGGGACAAGAGGAGCCTATTCATTACGGTGGCGTTGGGACCCGTCGGCGCCGCCTCGCGCACCACGACCGGTGTCCACGAGCCGTAGAGGGACAACGGCCGACGCTGGCCAAATAGAAGACGCTCCCAAAAGAGCGCTACGCCTTACGAGGCACGAGGTTTCTCCTAACTTGTAGGGCGATACAACCTTCCGAAACTTTAAACTCCAAGATCTGAGAAGCAAGACGCCGGCGGAGCCCAGCGTTCAGCGACGGCAGGACGCGACAAGTTTCAGCCATATATTCGATTATTCGCACCCACGACCAAAATGACAAGATATGACGTCAGATGTCCAAAATGTAGCCCCCTTGCCGTGCTAACTCAGAGGCAGTGGTAACACAGAATGTGATGTGTTAGTCTGGAAACCCTGTACACATGTGAAGACTGGATGGCACGAAGCGGCCCTATGTAGTAAAAAAAAAAATGAAAGCTCCGTGGATGTGCATTTTACTTGTGGGTACCATCTTCTCCGATTGCAGTGTAAACGCGACTACCTCAGAGCCTGTTGAGTGAAGACGGGGTATACGAAGTGGGTGGAAAACAGAGCGATTGGAACGCGGCAGCGCCGAGCAGAGTCCTGGCGCCAGCTCGCAGCAAAAGAAAACCAAACAATCGAGGCAAAATTAGTGTCTGCTTTCATTTCTTTTCTTTTCTGTCGCTCTCTCGCGCTGTGTTGTACAGCGGTTAGATCGACGCTGTATGTCTTAACGCGTGATGTTTTACACCCGCCGTGAGTATTTGGTATAAACCGCATGTAAGCGATTTAGCGAGCGATGAGACAGGCGACGGCGACCCGATTCGGTGATGCTTGGTCAGTCACGCGCGACGAGGCAAACCGCATGAAAGCGAAGGGAGCAAGCGACAAAGGCGACGATCGACGGTTTCTAGAAATCCAAAAACCGAGAGACGCGACGAGCGACAGTGAAAAATCTCCGTCGCTCGTCGCTGACTCTCGTCGCTGTCGCCGTCGCTCGTCTCGTCGCTCGCTAAATCGCTTGCATACGGTTTAGACTTTAAACTCGAAGAAAGAGTTCGGCTGGCAATTGTGTCGAATCAGTGAGGAGATGAGGACTGCGTCAGGACTCGGCTGGCACTCGGCCTGTCGACTTCCGTTGCAGGCACCTAACCGGGTATGGTAAGGTGCCAGCCATATAACACATTCTGTGTTACAAAGAGCTCGAACCCTGAAGCTCGCTCACCGGCAAAGTTGACAGGACAGACAACGACCGCATGCTCCTTTATTTTTTTATATCGAGGCCAGCATGATTTCCGTGTCATGACTCATAAGTGTCGGAACCTTCTGAGGCCTCGGCTGTTTAGTGGCCAAAAGGTATGACCTTCAACCACGACGAAGATAACGATGATTAATCGAATAAAGATCAAAGCTTGTCCACCGTCCGCAAGGGGAAGACACACTAATCATGGTGGAAACTTACTGCTCTAATTTCGGGGATTTCTTACTGTGTTACTCGTACCCTCTTCTTTATCCCTGCATGTACCACTATGGGTATACGTGAGCTTGGCGTAGGAGTATACTCCAGTTTATTTTCATAATGGCAGTATGCGCCGTTAACTTCCCAGTGGGTGTGCATTTATGACAATGATATATGTTTCATATCACGGATGTATATGCGAATCAGGCTTCTTGGTTGTCATAGAGTTGAAAAACAAACATCGTGAGACTCAGCGTTAAACTCGACCTGCAGCTAAAATAGCCCCGAGCGCATCCACTCTCACTGGGGGTACGAACTAAATATTAAGCACTGCATGCCATAGAGACATATATCCAAGTCGGAAACCGTATCTTCATTTCCGGAGTAGGAGAGGGAGTAAGCGGACCATCAAATGCCTGTCAGTGGCCACTTCTCTCGATCAAAGTCAAAGTCAAATTGGACGTTTGAGTGATTTATACAGCGTAAGGTTGGTCTGCCAGTAGGGGCGACACTGGTTTACACTGTAGATGAGCAATTTAGCCAGTGCAGTACAACCGCTAGCCTGGGGTCTTTAACGTGCACCACGCAGTAGTGATACACGACCGCACGCCGGTACGATGCTCATCCAGATCGAAACGGGCAGGGGGGGGGGGGGGGGGGGGGGGGGGGGGGGGCTTGAACCCAGGATCCCTGGGTTCTGCAGCGTGAGCTTTCGCTCCACGCGCGTCGAGCTGGGTGTGCGCTTCAGCCCACTCGGCCACCGATCCCCCCTCACTTCTCTCGATATAGTTCGAAAAGTTCCGGAGACTTTCATTGCGTGGTTTCAGAAACTCTGAAACCCCTCTCGAGCAGATAACTCTGTGCGCGCCACTGGGGAGATACCATCTCAAAATAGCCATCGTGTAATGAGAGCTAAACACACACTTGAACAAACATTCAACAAACATTACAGCAAACAACTGTTTTTAAAAGAAGAATCTATCTATATAAAAAAAAGGAAAAAAAAAAACATAGTTATCTACCGTTTCACGTTACAATGGGCCGCAGAGGATGCAGAGCCATCAGAGCCAGTCCAATCGTAGTGTGAGTGTCACGTGACCCTCCGGAAGGGCGCACCGACGAGCGAAGCGCTGAGTCACGTGATAGGCTGACCGCGTCGGATTGGTTCGGGTGGCTCATAGCTTCCGCAGCGGGCCATCATAAGATGAAAGACGTAGCCTGACGTCTAGGTGCTTGTGCGCCAGACCGAGACTGTCGCATATACACTCCGGTCGTCTGCAAGATACGTATGTACTTGGACACTGAAAAACACCCGCAGCATCGCCCCTAAGCCGTCGGAAAACGCGAAAAGCAAAATAAAACAAAACGTTAATACTCGTTCTTTTTTGTTGTTGTTGTTGTTTTGTTGTTGTTTCTACGCGACGCGTTTTTTTTTTTTTTTTTTTTTTTTCAATAGATGAAGAGTTGTGGGGCCGTGTGAACCTAAGATTCTTCGACCTCACCCAAAAGGAAAAGTCGCATTCCCTTTACCATCGCCATCATCGTCATAGAAGCAGAGCTGAAGCTATTTCTCCCGTATAGTCCACCAGTCACAATTACAGTGGTGGTCCAGCCATTTTAGGTTTTGGAGCAATTTTTGGAACAAGAAAAACCCAATTTTGGAGCAATTCGTATCACATAAACTCCCCTTTTGGAGCAGGGAAAAGCTCGTTTTGGAGCACCTTGGTATCAGGAAAACTAAACATTTTGGAGCAGCATGAACATAGAACAGTTCTGTGCCATGTCTTTATTATTATATATATATTACGGCTGCCGAAAGTCCGAAACTATAGCGATTTATTAAACATGTTTGTAAGCTCTATTCTGAGTTCGCACGCAGTGCGACAGTGTGACAACCAAGGGGTGACCAATCGTTTACGGCATTTGACATGAAAAGGAACACGCAACAATTCGCAGCAAGGAAATCAAGCAACGACCACGCGATCGAAAAGACTACCACATTCGGTATTGATGCCGCTGGTCTGCCGGTGAACGAGCGTCCGAGCAAATTTCTACTATGGGGTCTGTAACTTAAAACGCGCATGCAGAAAAAAAAACTACTCACGTTGGCTCCTCTTTAAGAGGACTTAGTAGTGGCGATGCAGAAATGAACAGCCACAACGCCGCATATCAAAACGGTCACAACAAAACAATAATGCGCAATAATGCCACTGGGCCGGAAACCTGAATTGGATTGTGATGGCTATGGTAACGGCTCTACCCTTTATATCGGGCGGCAGCTTGCACCTGCTTGCACCACCTAGAGCACTATATAGCTCTATAGTGCTCTAGCACCACCTAGCCTAGAAAATAAAACTCCCCCGGGTTGCCAGCCGAAAACGCCATTCTTCCAAAAAAGGATTCGTTCACGGACCGACTAGCCCTTTTTGGCGCAGTTTGGCGCGGTTTGGCGCAGTTTGGCGCAATTTGTGTCTTTAGGCGCAGCAAGGCGCAGGTAAAGGAGAATTTATCAAAATGGCGCAATTGGCGCAGCTGGACCACCCCTGCAATTACTGCTGTTGTGCGCGTGCTGTCACCAGCGAGCATTCGCTGCATGTCAAACGAGACAAGCCGGTGGCCGCACTGAATGCACACAAGTGCTTCCTGCCGCGACCTGTATAGTCAGCGGGCAGGTCCCATGTTACATATCGCGGTCTCTGGTCCGAGGGAACGTGGCATCGCGTCCTCGAGAGCACGGGGCAATGGGCATAGAGAGAGGCACCCCAACTGGCGGGGAAGCGTGCTTATGTAATCCGTCCCTGCGGAGCCGCTTGTTCGCGCTCGGGCGAATGCAGCGTCGTCGTTGGATTACGCAGCTGGCAAACTCGTTCCGCGCATTGGGCAACCGCGCCGGACAGCGACGGCTAATGAATTCCGGCGACCTTAGGCACACAAGGAGAGCCTTTGGGGACGCAAATCAATGCGGCCGAGAGGTTCGGCCTTGAACCGGCCGTGGAAAGCGCGGGACACACGCCGGCCGAGGCCCTTAATCTGCGCAGAGACGAATGATAGCGGCCCAGTTGTCTCCCAGCGGCGTTTGGGCGGACGACGCCGCCGCGCACCGGTCCCGTACCTCGTAAATTTGGCTACTCCTCCGAATTCTGCGGCCATCGCACCGGCCCCCCGATCGGAGCCCCCCGAAAGAGCCCCGGTCCCCTGCTTGGGCTATGCCACCCACTGGACGGGCTTGCACGTCCAGTCGCTCTCTTACGACAGCGACGTCTCGTATCACACTCGTACGCCTATGGGACTCCAAGTTGCGCAAGTCGCGACGGGAAGAAAACAAGTAACGTCTGCCTTTCCTTGCCTCTGGAAGAATCTAAAGTCTGACATCTCCTTCGAGAGACCATCGGCGCATTTTTTGTATGAATATAGGGGTGTGCAGCCAGTATTGACTTTGGAGTAATCTTTGAAGTAGAAAATATCTCGTTTTCTAATACATTTGTACCAAATTTTTTTTTTTTTTTTTTTTTTTTTGGAGTAGCTTTGGAGCAGCGCATACATAAGTTTGGAGCATTTCGGTGCAGTTCCCTAATAGTGATACCGGCATGCATTCGTGTCAGCACTACTGCGTGGTGGCGCATTAAGAACCCAAAGTTAGCGGGTATACTGTACTAGCGAAATTGCCCTTCGACGGCTGTGAAGCAGTCCTTCCTATAAACCCAAGTTTAGCGGACAAAGGTTGCCAGGATTTATCTAAGCGTGCTGTCACCATTGAGAAGTTTATGCAGAATCTAACCCTCCAGATAATAAAGAGCGATAAATTGGCACTATACAAAGTTTTCTTCGTGACACGAAAATCAGCATCTTCTGAACCTCATAACATCTAAAGACAACATGCCTCGTGACAAATATTTTATTTACGATGGCGATTCCCGACAACCTCTCGCAGTGTAAACATTCAACGTCTGATTTCCTTCGTTTTTCCTCGGTCGTGATCGCGATCTAGCTGCCTAAAAATGCAATTTAGTACACAAAAATTTAATCAATATTAATATCTGGGTTCCTTAATGGATAAACATTGAAACAACTAACGGGTCGATCAAAACTTTATGTAATTTCAAATAAAACAGAAAAAAAAGAGCTACAATTACTCGCGCTGCGCATCAAAATGCCACCAAAACTGACGAAACTGCGCTGCTTTCTGCCGGTGAAATTGGAACGAAAGGTGCGGAACCATAAGCGAAACAATATGGGAGCGGAGTGACGCCAAACCCCACTAAATTCCCATAGTTGCCAGAAAAAAAAGAAAAGAAGAAAAAATCCTCTTCCAAAAGCCGATTTGTTTACAGATAAACGCTTTGGCGCAGTTTGGCGCCATCTTTCCCATTGGACGCGTCAAGGAGTGTATACACAAGCGGGAATGTATCAATACGGCGCACACGAGCGCACTTTCGTGAATCAATTGTTGTTTTTTTCTTACGCGGACTCGAGAATTGCCCACGCGGTACTGGCCACGGGCCTGGTGGCGAGCCTCCTCGTGCGCACTACGTTCATCCCTGCACCCACCAGTTCACGATTTCTTCACTTTGCAAAGCGCAGTGCCTGTAGCGGCTAGTCCATTTCATCAAGGGCGGTGTTTCAGGCATTTGCGTCGAGTGCGACTTCAAAGGTTCAGATATAGTTTGACGCAGCGCGGGCGCTATCGCAGCGCCATTGGTCACAGATCTTAAATTTTGTGTTATAATGCGACTGAAAGGCGCGCGTGATATGCGCAACGCTGCGCTCGACATTAGAGTTTTAGTAAATCGTTCCCATGACTCCGATAACGATACCCGATACTCCGCCACCGCCTCCCTTGTACATGCATAGTATCGTTATCGGGGCTATCGGAGGTATCGGAACGATCTACTAAAACTCTCTATTAGCGACATTTAGCAAACCGTTACCGCGTACCGGACAACCGAAGCCTTTAAAACATGCTTTTAAGCGTGCGCCTCGCGGTCACGGTATATCACCCGGGCAGCGCTTAAAAGAATGCTTCAAAGGCTCCGGAAGTGCGGTACCCGGAACACTGCAACAGTTTGCTAAACCTCCCTATAGACGCTTTAAACACGCGCCAGGTTGAGCTGCCATAGCCGCCCTTCTCTTGTCTTACCGAGATGCCGATCGACTGAAGCGGGCGGTGACGAGCCTCCATAAAGGCCTATGCTGGGGAGAAGGACGCAGTAACACCTAAAATGCAAATAACCTGTCCTGCTGTGGTAATGATGAAGTCAAACGAACTGAATAAGAGGGGACAAAAACTGAAGGTCGGTTATGGCGGCGCCCATGCACAGCTGCCTGAAAGCGTATATAGAAGAGCCTTTACGACGAAACGATCGGTACGAGTAGTTACGAGACGCTACGACAGGTTGCTATGACATCAGATGCGCCAGGGCACCCAAAACGAAACTGAATCTGATCTCGACATGGAGTTACTACAATATCTCGATCATCACGCATCAATCTTCTGAATGAAAGTAAAATGAATATAAACACGTATCTTATTCCTAATAACCGTCTAAAACAAAATAAAAAAAACTTTACTTCAAAAAAAAAAAAAAGAAAAGAAAATATCGAGATGCTTCTACGGAGGCGAACGAGAGAGTTATTGCAAAAACCGCACCGCCATCGGTATTATAACATGGACGCAACGTTGCATGTACGTGGTGGCCGGATGACCGAGTTCCAAAGGCGTGGGTACTGCGCCGATAAGTATATAAAAGCAGCTACAATCTCTCAACCGGCCTCTTTCTACAGTATTTCATGCTACGATTGTGTCCAGATGCCTCCCCCTGTACTTTGAAAGAGTAAGTTCGTCGCGCAGTCTAACCTAGTCCAGCCATTGTGGCGATCGTAGACCCCTCGTAAACCGTGCCTCGTAACCCTCGAAACCTCGTAAACGGTCAGGTTGCAGCCGCGCTCGGTATTGTCAAAGTTTGCGTGAGAAACGACGAATGAAGCGAAGAAGATAAAATTACAGAACCAAGAGGCGCAGCAGAAGCCAAAGGCCATTCGCTAAACCGTCATTTGCTCAAATAAGTGCCGGCATTCGCTAAAGTGTCATTCGATCAAGTGAGTGCGTCCCATGTATATGAGTGATGTTTTGGAGTCCGTATCGTCCCATTCAACGCTTCTGCGGCCTTATTTTGCGAAATTCAAATTTCGGTTCACTATCCCTTTAAAGCATCTTCGAAGCATGTTTGACACCGCATACATAACATATCTGTAGACCATGTTTGTATTCGTGACTCCAGCATCTCACAAGGAACAAAAGGCACTTCAGACAGTGTCTATATAGACTGTCTGTTGCATGACGTAGAGGACGTCGTGAAATATGCAGCTGGTCTGCCAGCGCCAACTTCTATTAGGCGATATTCTTAGCACCCCGAAGGCTCGAACAATCAACAACAAATGTGGTGCTTGCGTGCCTTTTTTTAAATTTATTTAGAGTTATTAATTAATTGACGCTGTTCAACAAAAAAAAAAAGAAAAAAAAAGACGCAGAAGCTTGGTTTGTGCACGTGAGTTATGCAACCACGGAAACAGAGTACAGGGGGCTAATCGTAAAGATCAATCGGCTAATTAACTAATATATGTAAATCAACGTTTTAATTACTGAGAATTAACGTATCGTTCTAATTACAGACTCGCTGAGCGTCATCGAAAGCCACTAAATCAGTCGATATCAGAAACACATGGAGCACATGGTAAGCACGGTGGAGCGCCAAAGTTACCATTCGTGCGCCAGGAGCGAGCCTCCCGGTGCGATCACGCGCTCGCGCGGTTTATCCGTACCTTATCATCCGCGTTTTTTCACCCAGCCTTGCGCCTGGTGCACGTGTGGCAACTTTAGTGCACTTTACTGCGCTTCCCACGCGTTCGAAGTCTTTCCAACAATTACTGCGTTAGAGGTTTTCGACGATGCTCAGCAAGTTCCCAATTAGAACCATGTCTATTTTCACTAATTAAAAATTTATTTACCACATTATACGTAATTATTTGTCGTATCTTGACGATCAGCCTCCTATGTTATGTCCCCTGGCCGTATAACTCACCTGCACAAAGCGAACTAGTGTAGCTTTCGCGACTTCTTTAAACAAACCTGTTAAACTTAAAAAGAAACAGCCTGTATATATTGTCGGGAGCGAATAGCTGAGTCAGCAGCGTGCTCGACTCCCGCGCCGCTGGCTGGGGTTTGATCCCAGCCAGCGCTTGTCCTTTTTATCTTTGTTTTGCATGATTGGAATGTTTCTGGTGATTCGAGAATCTTGTTGTTTGTTCGAACTCGGAAGCTTCTAGATACCCACGCGCTTACAAAAGGAGCTTCGCATGGCTGCTCGAGTTAGTCGTCCTTCCGTCGCCGTCAAACTATGTACAGTTTTTCTTACTTTGTGTTTCTCGGCACAAACTCGCCTCATTAAACGTTCATTTTAAGTTTCATTAATCAAGTTCATGTTTTTATTCGTGACAATTTATATCCGATAAGGATGATTTGCGGCTGTTCCCTTTCAATCGGGCGGTCCCGTAGTGTTAGGGACCTAGTCTTTGGAATTTTCTTAACCCCTTCGCTGCACGAAGAGCCACCCATATTCTAACCTTCTCTCGGTGGTTTCTCCACCACTCCCCCGGAGCATGGGACGAAGCCGAGTGCTCCTGCCAGCGGGCGCTCACTGGGTGTCTGTCCGCACTCCGCTGGTTCTGTTTGAAGTCTTGTTGGGTGCAGGCCGGCGCGCAACAGTACAATGTGTTCGGTCGTTTCGTGGCCGCAGGTGTACTAACCTACGTCGTCGAAGCCACCGAGGCGCTACGTCGAGGAAGGCCCAGGACGAGCGGTGCATTTTCTTCCGCGGCTGCTCGCCGCGTCCCCGGCGTCTGCTATCAGCAGTGCCTATCGGCAGCCGCTCGAGGAGGCCCGTTCGTTTGCAAGGAGGCCTAATCTCGGTCGGCGGGCATTCGATCTGGAGAGCGCGCATAAACAACCGCCGAGGAGGAGGCGGCGCGGCCACATTCAGCGCACGTTGCCACGAGGGGCCCGTCCGAGGGGCTGTCTCCTCCCGACTGCTGCGACGGCACGGAGCCAGCCTCCGGCACGCCGCCGCACGCTCCTACTATATGCAGATCGGGCACACAGTGCCGCTCCGAACGGGCTTCCCCGACGATTTGAAGCGAGGAGCGCGCGCTTCGAGGGCGGCAGGGATGAACGCTGCGAGAAACCGTTGGTGAAAAATTGCCCTCCAGTCCACAGAATCTAGTACTCAACCTCCGTCACAGCAATATGTACAGTCGGGGACAAAAGTCCCCAGGACGTGCGAGCTGCGACTGAAACGCATTGCTCTGCCATCTGCCGGCGGGTCGCCTGGTTTCGAGATCACACAAAAGCGCATGCGCGTCCTACTGTGCCTGCAAACATGTCTGTTTTCCCGCTCTTCTGCGGCGCGGAGTCTAGCTCGGAATCGGGCGCGTGGTACCGCCTCGGAGATAGCGCTGGCGGCTTACGAGCGTCTGCTACACATTCCGAAACTGGAGATACCGCCTGGTGCATTGCGCCGCATTTCGCCATGTCAGCGCACCTTGCTTTAAAACCAGTTTAGCTTATCGCTCAGTTCAGCTGCCGTGACTTGTTGCTTTATAGGTGCCATGTCAGTGAGCGCTATCTCCGAGGCGGTACCATGCGCCCGATTCCGAGTTAGGCGCCGCGCCGCAGAAGAGCGGGAAAACGCACATGCTGGCAGGCACAGTAGGACGCGCATGCGCTTTTCTGTGATCTCGAAACCAGGCGACCCACCGGCAGATGGCAGAGCAATGCGTTTCAGTCGCAGCTCGCGTGTCCTGGAGACTTTTGTCCCCGACTGTACGTTGCTGTTGAGCGAGGAACGACAGCCACCGTCGACAACGTTCATAGTACACTCTGCCGAGGCGGTTGTTCCCGGCACACAGTAACTTACAAAACAGGGTTCCGTGTTTTCTCGAGTTTATCTTCCCTTAAATTCAGAGGCTATTTTTTGGAGTCCATTTTTGTTAAATTTCCCATTCTCCGAAATACAAAGTTTAGCATTGCCGAAATTCTAGTTCTCCAAAAATGTGCGCAATGATAATAATAATATGCCGACAGAAACGTTCCCGTAAAAATGTAATAAAAACGGTGAAAAAAAAAATGCGCTAGTAATATTTAGGCGAGCTTCCTTTATCTGGAGTTATCGAGCTAAAAGAGGCTCGCCTAGATATAGTAGGCGATTTTTTTTTTCACCGTCCCATATTTGTATGTGTAATCCAGACAAGGGTTGCTTCACAGGGGTCGATTCTACCGAACCACTAAACTCCTGGATGTAATCGTATAGGGAAGCTTTCGTCTTCCCCTCTTTCTCGAGTTCGCGGCACCTTGCCAAATTTCCTCTCCAGAGTCGCAGATGCCATCGAAAAATGATGCGACGGGGTGGAAGGAGTAATATCATATGATAATATCACATGAAAGCTCCGGTTTGCTCCCTGTGGGATTTATATTTACAATTTCGCGTACTCGTTACATCCTCAAGTTTCTTAGAAATCACCGCATCGGCACATGCACTAAAATGAGAATTTCAACTGAACAACAAACATCGCAATTGAACCATGGTTAAAAGCGCTAAAAAAGACGTACACAAGAAAGAAGACAAACACGGGCGCTACTCACAACTGTATTGGGAAAGTTGAGAGTTGTGAGTAGCGCCCGTGTCTTTCCCCATACAGTTGTGAGTAGCACCCGTGTTTGTCTTCTTTCTTGTGTACGTCTTTTTTAGCGCTTTTAACCATGGTTCAATTCAGTCAACACCAACTAGCCCAACAACAAGTTCTTTTACAAACATCGCAATGTTCCGCGGGAATAGTTTACATGACAGTCATAGAATATCAATAAGCAGACATCAAACTTTTTGAGGTGTATAGTTTTTATTCCTCGGCTCTAGAATATTGTTTTCGCATCGATTCCTATGGGCCACATTCAATAAAAATTATAAATTTCTGCTTTTCTTGACGAAATATCGTAATCTTTCCCAGGATTGTAATTGCCTGGGTATCATACAACGCAAATCTATTCGAATTTTGTTATTTTCTTGAAAAGTTTTTATTCCGCGGTATGTCCCAACAAGTTGGTACCGATAAACCCCGAAAAGTAACCGCCGGTCAGCTTTATTCAAGTCAGGGAGAAGTGAAAAAATACAGAATCAATGCAAATATTGAATAGAAAGAAAACAAAAAAACCTATATTGTTTCATGAAAATTGATATTTATCCACAGCTTCATTTTGTGTTCACCCGGATGGCAGACCTCCACTGAACTGCCCACGAAGTTTCCGCCTTCTTCAGTGGTACTCTGAGCTATCCGATTATTCGAGTAGAGCGCACGTTCCATGAACGTCAGAGAATCCCGCGGCCGTGTCGTGTTTTTTTCAACACAAACACCGACCAATGCCAACCTTTTTTTTTCTTTTTTCGACACTAAAAAATAAAAAATAAAAACAACTAAATATACGGGAAAAACTAAACGCAGGAAAAACAGCCCCGAATATGAAGTAAACCCCGAAAACACGGAACCCTAAATATTCCGTGTTATAAAAAACTCTACCCCTTCTCTCTGTACCGTATACGAAGCACGCGTGGCACCGATAGCTAAACTGTATTGGCTTTTGGCGTGACCAGAAATACACGATGACTTTGGGTGTCCTGAACAAATGTTGAGGAAGGAAAACCCCATTTTGTCAATCGTCCTGATTTGAGAAGGAGCAGAAGGGGGGTTCGCTGGCAACGCGTGGTAAAACCGCTCGAAGGCGATTCGACCGCACAAGACTGCAGAAGCACGCGCCTACGTCAGCGTCCCTTCTAGGAGGATTTCGAGACAAATGGTACGTGCTCCCTGACCACCACAGATCTGTGCGCTTCTGCTGAAAGTGTGCTTGCTTGGCCAATTCACCACCATCAATTTACACCGCCACAACTCTTTACTCCCCCGTGCCAAGGACCAGACGTGAATACCCCCTGTCGAACTCGAAACCACCAACATCGATACCACGCCTCACGTGTCTCGGATTAAAGCGCCCAAATGAGCTCAAAATATAATACATCGACGTGTCCCCCGCAAGAGTAGGCACATGTAAGAGTACGATATATAAATAATGTCGAAATACAGGGAGAAGGTCAGCAGATACTTGCTCTTGGCGATGAGCATTTCAAACTCGAAGACGGGATTCTAAAAATTGGAGATGGTACGGTCTTTGCGTGTCTCTCACTTCGACGACGCAATCGCCACATCGTCCACGCCGTCGGCGATCACGACAGGTATACATTTCCGAAGTTCGATAAAAGTTTTCGACACGATATTGCGACCAATATATCATTTCTGCTGTGGTCTGTGCACTGTAAAAAAGGTTTGTAATATTACGGAAAATATCCAATTTCGATCAAAATAAGTAAACGGTTTTGTTAGATTAAAATAAAGACAAGCTTATTGGTTAAAAAACAAGGCTTATGTTATTCGTCAAGAACACAACTTTTTGGTAAATAAACAGACTAAAGATACTTGTATTATCTGTAAAAAAAAACAGAGTTGTATTAGACTAAAAAAAACTTTCAGCCTTTCCACTCTGGTGAAGAAGGACAAGCAGCGGAGCTGTATACATACCTCGGCAAACCTCACTCATGAGGGCCCTCACTCACCCTCACTCACCCTCATCATCACAGGTGAGGTGAGGGTGGGTGGGTTTCTGAACCAGGAAAATTCATGAGTGTGACGGTGAGTGAGGGCTGTGAGGGCGGTGAGGGCCGTGAGGGCGGTGAGGGCCGTGAGGGCGGTGAGGGCAGTGAGGGCCGTGAGGGCGGTGAGGGCCATGAGTGCGTGAGGGGCGTGAGGGCGGTGAGTGGCGTGAGGGCCATGAGTGCGTGAGTGGTGTGAGGGCGGTGAATGCGTGAGGGGTGTGAGGGCCATGAGTGCGTGAGGGCAGTGAGTGGCATGAGAGGCGTGAGGGCCGTGAGGGCGGTGAGTGCATGAGGTGTGTGAGGGCCATGAGTGCGTGAGGGCGGTGAGTGCGTGAGGCCCCCTTCAGATCGAGCATCTTTCTCAGCAATTTTGGTGTTAATGGTGGGTTTTTCTCTAGCTTTCCCTAGATCGACACGAATTGCTGAGATCGGGTCCGGCTCGAAATAAGCAAGCAACTAGGAGCAATTCGAATACGTTTGAAGCGGCTGCATCCAATCAGGGACGCAAAATTTTCACGCGATACCTCGTGCCGGTGATGATGACACCGAATGACTTGGTTCTGGTTTGAAATCGATCGTTTTTTTGGAAATAAACTGTTTCAGAAAGGTGCATTAGTATTCTTAACGAGATTTAAATGCATAAAAACACGTTTATAACGCGTAATTGTGTCTAAATAGTGCAAGAAAAATAAAATTTTATGATGACGATGGCAAATTGCAGCAATTGGTTGCTGCGTGTGATCGCGGGCGGCCCGTGTTGCTGATGTTGCGACGTAAGGTTTCTGGGCGAAATTGCCCCATCTGAAGCTGGCCTGAGTGGCGTGAGGGCCATCAGTGCGTGAGGGGCGTGAGGGGTATGAGGGCCGCATGGGCGGTGAGGGGCGTGAGGGCGGTGAATGGCGTGAGGGCGGTGAGTGGCGTCAGGGCGGTGAGTGGCGTGAGGGCGGTGAGTGGCGTGAAGGCCGTGAGGGCGGTGAGGGCCGTGAGGGCCGTGAGGGCGGTGAGGTGCGTGAGGGCCGTGAGGGCGGTGAGGGCGGTGAGGTCCGTGAGGGCCGTGAGGGCGGTGAGGGCCGTGAGGGCGGTGAGGGCCGTGAGGGCGGTGAGGGCCGTGAGGGCGGTGGGGGCCGTGAGGGCGGTGAGGGCGGTGAGTGGCGTGAGGGCTATGAGTGCGTGAGGGCCGTGAGGGCGGTGAGGGCCGTGAGGGCGGTGAGGGCGGTGAGGGCCGTGAGGGCGGTGAGTGGCGTGAGGGTGGTGAGTGTCGTGAGGGCCATGAGTGAGTGAGAGGTGTGAGGGCCGTGAGGGCGGTGAGTGCGTGAGGGCCGTGAGGTTCAGTGAGGGTGAGTGAAGGGCTGAAGGTGAGTGTGATTGTGAGGGTGAGGGTGAGTGAGGGGCTGAAGGTGAGTGTAGCTGTGAGGGTGAGGGTGAGTGAGGGGCTTAGGTGAGTGTGGCTGTGAGGGTGAGGGTGAGTGAGGGCGACCTAAAATGCCGACCTCTGGTGTATATAGCTTCCGTTCTTGGCGGTGGCTTTCGAGGCGAGCAATCTGCTCTTCTTTCGGAAGTGGATTTGAAGCGCTCGACGCAGTGGAACTTTAGGCGATAGAAGCCTCGCGGCGGTTGCGGAACCATTCGCTCGCACATCGCTGCTCGTTTCGTTCCCGCTCTTTTTCTCCCGAAGAAATGTTGCCGCCATCTATGAGCGACGGCAGCAAGCAGTTGTCTGGTTGCCGAGGCTGGTAAGGTCGCCGCGATCTGTAAGCGACGGCGGCAAGCAGACAATCGGCAAACACAACACTCTGGACAGCTATCGCCATCTATGAGCAACGGCAGCAACCAGAGTGTTGTGTCGGCCACGGGTGTCGACATCTGTTTGGTACCAGACACGATCCTGGGGAAACTAGCCCTCAACAGCTCCGCTGTAAAAAGCGTTGTAATTTTTTTTTTCGTGAACAGTAGCAGGAATTGTGCGACATTCGAGACAAAGGAACAAAAAGGGAGCCAGGACGGCTGTTAACGCCCAAGTTAAGTCAATTACTCGGCCGAGTTTTATATATCACCTTGCAGCGCCTGCATCCACCCAAAATGCACGCCCCCCAGCTCCTACATTCACCCAAAAATGTAGGCCAAATGCAGTAACTTTATCATTAGAGACTTTCAGCAAACCGTTACCTTGTTCCACATACCGCACTACTGCAGCCTCTGAAGCATGCTTCAAGGGCTCCGATTGTGCGGTACGCGAAACACGGTAACTGTTTGCTATAAGTCCCTACTGACAACCCACATTTTGCAGGCAGCGAAAAATGTGAAATAGAAGTTAGCAGTTCGTTCGTGCACGGAAGACTTGTGGAGCTTGATGAACGTCAGTGGTCAAAACCACGCAGATGTCCTCGTGAAGGGCTGCGAGCGCGTGGCTCGTCGAAAATAATGCGCATTAAAAGACTTGTAATAAAAAAATGTCAATAAAAATATATGTTCAAGTTAGTAGGCAGCGTGACGCTGCGGTCATGCTCCACGGACGCGCGCGCAAGCCGCTTGCTCCTGCCTGCAGCTTCTGCTGCGAGCGGCGAGCTTCCTCACGTGGCTCGTGCCGAGGCAACGAAAGTGGCGCTGACTCTCCACCCCGCAGTTGTAGCAGTTACCAGAGGCCTCCGGAAGGCGCGCATCATGTGTCGACGGTCACGCGCTTTGTTGTCCGCATTTCATTCGAACCGATAGTACATAAAAAGTGAGCAGCCCTGTGTTAATCAGCAGTAGAGTCGCAGCGATAGCTGCAACCCGTCACGGCGAAATCGTCGGGCATCGGCGTCGCGTTCATGCACCGTGGGTTGAGTGAACAAAAGCGTACGGAACAAAATAACGTCTGACCATTTTGTTCCGAACGCTTTTGTTCCTATCTTGTACAGGAGCGCGTGAAAGCGTGTCTCCCTCCACGAGCTCTTGGCATTGACAGTGCTACGACGGCATTTTGTTATCGGCTATTTTTTTTTTCCCCAAAGAGCGCATGCAGTGCGCATCGGTACTACAAAACCCCTTAAGTAAAGGGCGGGCTGTTGACGCTGTGGCGTCGCTCTGTGGAAACACCACTTCCCACGCAGCGAACCCGGGTTCGATTCCTGTGGGGGGCAGCGACCCTTTTCATATATCTGTCACCATCGACGGCGGACACCCTACGTACCAATACGCGAACTACAACATCGACAACAACTACAACTGCACTCTAAAATAAGGCGAGGAGAAATGAAGGGAAACCTATTTTGGTTCCCTGTTGCCAACGGAAGGGAAGGAAGTTGCTCCCGTTCCTCAATTTCCCCAATGTACGTGCAGCGCCGTCGGGTGTCGGGTGAAAAAGGGACGAGATCTCCTCCGTGTTCGCGGCGGTAGAACCGAAATGCCCCCAGTGTTTCGAACGCCAACCTCTCGTGATATTTTCAAAATTCGAAAGGGAGTGAGAGAGAACTTGTATAAGCGATGGAAATGCGCAGACCCCAACTTTGTCAGAATAAAAAGGTTCTGATGACAAACAATTTACCGTTCGCGGTTTACCATGGATCGAAAGAGGAGTAAATAGTTCTACACATACAAAAATGTGAGAATGATTTCTCCTTTTCTGGTTTATTCGTAGCCCATTGCGATTCTCCGCCAGTGCATGTTATTCAAGGCAATATACGGGTAGTTTGATATTAAGTTGAACATAATTTTATAAAAAGAGGGCATGGCGGTTACATGAATGCCGTCTCTTCCCTGTGTATTTTGGGGCTATAGGAGGACGTTACGTGGAAGAATAATCGTCGGGCTAATTGAATAATTAACTAAAATATAATAATTATTAAAGCCTCCTAAATCTGCGTCAACCGTGCACTTTAGCATAATCCATCAAATGATTATTAAAAATTAATGAATTTAGTTAATTAATCTACTACGGCTCTTATGAATGCCCTGGATAAAAAGGTATAAACTATTCACTGTGAAAATGTCAAAGAAATATTAAGTAGGAGTAATATTTGATGAGCCTCTGCGTATTTATGCGACAAATGTCGCAGTTACCGGCCAAGACGAAGTGAAAAATAAGGCTGCCATATATATATACTGGGTGTATCAAGGAGTGGCCAGGCTCTTTAAATCGACCGCAAAATTCGGTTTCGTAACCTATCGCGCTACGACTTTGTGCAGCGTTGCCCACAGATGGTGTTTTTTTTTTTTTTTTCTTTTTTTGTAAAATTTGCAAAGAGCGAACTTACCTGAGGAAAATGTAAAGAAAAAGAAAGGCTCAGCTCCTATCGAAATTCGGCGAAGCCAGGGGTCTTTAAACAATACGGCGCCGTTTTGCACGGGAGACAAGAGATGGCGCAAGCGGTCGCGATGCCAACTGCGCCAACGAACGAGCGTACGGCGCCGAGAGCCGGCGTCTTTAGCAGACGATATTTTCGACACAAAAGCGGCGCGAGTTTTTGTGATATCTGTTGCCAGTGCATTATTTTATCATTCTTGCTGATAAAACATATTGAATGGACACATAATCGATCAGAAAAAATAATTTGTCAAAACATTTTGACTTTTTTTTTTTTTTTTTTTTGGGGGGGGGGGGGGGGGGGGGGGTTGGGTACCGATGTCGTCTGCTTTGCAGTTCCTTGTTGTTACCTCACCTGTTTTTGTTTCTGCGACTGTCGCCGCCAGAGGAACGCGCTCCGCTTTTGAGTCGAAAGGAACGTCTGCTAAAGACGCCGGCTCTCGGCGCTGTATGCTCGTTCGTTGGTGGCAGTTGGCTTCGCGACCGCTTGCGCCATCTTTTGTCTCCCGAGCGAAATGGCGCCGTACTGTTTGAAGACCTTTGGCTTCGCCGCATTTCCATAGGAGCTAAGCCTTTTTCCTTCTTTACTTTTTCCTCAGGTAAATCGCTCTTTGCAAATTTTACAAAAAAAAAAATGCACCATCTGTGGGCAATGCTGCACAAAGTCGTAGCGCGATAGGTTAAGAATTCGGATTTCGCGGTCGATTTAAAGAGCCTGGCCACTCACTGATACACCGACTATATATAGGGATCGGGTGAACGTGGTAGGCGTAGAGGGCGCGTGTTTGGTTTGGCTGTCGTGTTGACGTTATTTGTGTGTTGTTCTGTACGTATGTGTGACTTCATTGTATCGTATATTCCCTTTTTTTTGTATTTAGAGCATGAATAGCAGGGTAAATATCAGCGACATAGTTTGCTGTAAAACTTTTTTCGCAACTTGGAAAAAACTGATTGCTTTTTTCACAAATCTCCAAAACAAAACCACGCTTTTTTTTTACAAAGCTCTGTTATTTCTAAGACAAACTTTTTTTTTCACAAACTTCCAAAACAAAAACCAGCTTTTCTTAGATTAAAACTGTTCTTTTAAGAACACAAACTGTTTTTCTACTATAGCTGGGCAATAGAAATTTAGTCATTTTACAGAAAGAACTAAAACCGAAAACAAAATATGTTTTAACAGAATTACGGAAACAGAAAAAAAAGACGTAAACAGATAATGTATGGCAAAAGTGCTGCTAAGGTTTTTCCTCTTTTTTTTTTACAGCTATTTTTTACAGTGCGGTTTTAGAATTCGGTACTTGCACTTTCCAGCCTATTCTTCATCGCTAGACCTGACTGTCGTTTGCCTCTGCGTTGTCACACGCCATGGAATGGCGTATTTAGCATATCTTCCATGCATGGGAGTGCCCACGAACAGGGAACAATTTACCTCGAATGGCGCCGTCGAGGTGTTTTGCGGGGTGACTCAGACGTTCCTTGAGTGACTCAGACGTTCCGTCGAGGCGGCAATGACTTAAAGACAGCCCTTGCTTCCGCTGTGATATATATATATATATATATATTAGAAGCGGAGTGTATCCGGACTACGCCAGTATAATATTTCGATGATACGCTCCACCGTAGTCGACTTTCTGAATTTTCAAACAAATTGCGCGCTGCATAAAATCCGAATTTCAGAAACCATCAGTGTATACGGTTGCAATGTCCGGACGACGTTTTGCGTTGCAAAACGAGACTCGTTAACTCAGTACGGAACGCACAGCGGCAGTGCCACTGCCATTTCCAGTGCGAATATCAGGATTTTCTTACCGTTCAAAGCAAAAAAGAAAAAAAAAAGTAGAACAAAAAGAAGACAGAAGTAGAAAGGATACAGCGTTTCGTGTACGTTCTCATGGGTTGAACGAGTTTGAGACTTTTCAAAGCTCATCAAGATGACCGTTGAGCTACGTGGCTCAACGAGCCAACTGGGTGAGCTTCGAAGGTCTCAAACTGATCACAAAACCACGAGAGGAAGTATGCAAAAAGTATATACGACTGTAAAAAAAAAAGATGGTCTGTATACAGTTTCCAGTATATATATATACGCAAAGTACGTACGCGGCGTAGTGACAAGCTGAAAAACGAAAGTCGGTAGAAATTAAATTCGTTCGCATCCAGTTTGAGGGGAAAAAAAAAGATTCAGACGCAAGTGGAGCCACAGAGTCTGGCTACCGACAAGTTTCTAGATGCGGCATTCTGTGCACGGCCATCTTCCTAATCGGACGGTGTCAGACAGGTGCGAAACAAAGAGGTGCCCCAAGGGCAGGACGGCGACGCGGACGCCCCGGCGGGGGGTCGCTTGAGACGCGATATCCCATATCGCAAAACGGGCCTCATACATATATATACGCCATCGAGGATCCGCAGCAGCCAGCCTCTGGGACACGGGAAAGAAAAATTACAGGAGCTTGGAGGGACCCAACAGCCCGTCCCACGGCGTCGCCACCACACAGCGCCCCGTGCGTTGTCAACACGGCGGGACAGAAAAGAGAACTCGGTGCGCCTTCTGGAAACCTTGGATAAACAAATATCTCACACACGAACAGTGTGTCAAGGTTCGCGGGTTATCATCACGAGAGAGCGTGGACGATTATGATCACGAGAGCAAGTGGTTCAGCGCGGGATCCATAAAACATATATGACATGAACCAAACTCACGCGCCCCACGTGGCTGGTAGATGCGAAATCGTTCACTCATTCGCTGGTTGGAATAACGCCCGTGGACGGTGCGGGGCATCGTCCACGGGCGTCAAGTTGAAACGTTCAGAGCCGTGTTTCACTTTTACGTCGTGTTGACTCCGACCGCGGTGTGTAACACTGTTAGACGCAACACGCTTCATGAAGAAAGTTTGCAAGCAGTTATACATTCGCTTTGCTCGCCTAAATGACGAAAATGGTTTATGCAGCTCTGCAGGACGGCCGTTAAACCTCATTTCCTAC
>NW_024609835.1:51395092-51460684 GCF_016920785.2 Ixodes scapularis | reverse complement strand
CGCACTAATACACAGCGAAATGCTCGTTGAGGTTCCTCCAGATGATGCAAATAACTATACTTTTAGGCAGAAAGTCAGAAGACATCCCGAAGTACGTACGAATTATGGTAAACAAACGAAAAAGTTCTAAAACCGGTGCTTGAAAAATAATTTGGTACTTAACCCCAGT
Organism: Ixodes scapularis; assembly: GCF_016920785.2. Taxonomy (NCBI): domain Eukaryota; kingdom Metazoa; phylum Arthropoda; class Arachnida; order Ixodida; family Ixodidae; genus Ixodes; species Ixodes scapularis. Next base: position 51,460,515 of record NW_024609835.1, on the reverse strand, counting down.
AAGACCAAGGTTGTTTCCTCTATACCCGTAAGACAAGCTGCAGTGTGTACTCGTATACCATGTTAGGTTTAGCTATCGCGAGATCAGATTCTATTCGTGACCTAGGAGTGCTGTTTGATTCCCGCCTTTATTTATATATATATATATATATATATATATATATATATATATATATATATAATATATATATAATATATATATATATATATATAGGCCGGACTCCGGCCGAAACGTCGAAAATAAACCGTCCGTTGTTAATGTTTTCACCAAGGGTTTTCTTCTCAGTTATATACCCACGCCTTCGGCCCCCGCCACCATGCCCGTTGTGTGTGTATATATATATATATATATATATATATATATACAAAGAGAGAGTTTCTTTTTCTTGTGTGCACGTTGAATTTTTTTTTTACACGTTGAGACACGTTTGAAGCGCTGTCAATAGTTTCATTTATAAGCTAGAAAAAATTTATCTGTAGATGATAGATGATAAAAAATTGAGTAGTGAAGCTTAAAAACGTTACGTTAAAACAACTCACCCATATTGGGTAAAAATGTAAAAGCACTGCAACCAGTTTTATTGACGCGTGATATATACTTTTCACAACTGTACAGATTGTTGTGGATATTAACGCTATAGAGTACTATCGTTATAAATATCTGAGTTTGCTATCACTTGTACTTTGTCTATTACGTGCCGTCAATCTTGGCAAAAATGACAAAACGCCAAAAGAGAGTTCATTTTTTTTCCTCAACAAATATATTTTTTTTTCTAAACGTTTTTTTTTTTTTGTTTTGTTTTTTGCTTTTTTCATACATTGGGGAGAAACATATAAAAAATACGAAGAAAAACAAAAATTTCGACCGCACACGCGTGCAAGATCTTATCTGAACATAACTTGCACATCGATGGGATTTTACTTGTCGAGTTTTGTGATGGTGCACATGGAGGCACCATCTGGCCGATACATTTCCAACTTTAAAAAAGCATACTTAGCAGAACTCGTAACGAACATTTGGAGTCCTCTACTTGTCTACTACTCAGGCTAAATTAGTTAAATTCATTCAAACTGCAATGACTGTACCCTCAAACAGTTGGAGGCCTAGGAAGATGTGAGAAGTAAACAAAACATCTAACATAAAAAACACAATGCCTCACAGGTACATCTATTCAAGGTTGTTTAAAGCCACCTCGCTATACTCAGGAATACTGTCGAAATATCACAAATTTAAAAAAAGCGCGAATTGATCATGACTCGTTGCATTAACTAAATTGAAGCTGAAACACTTCTTTCAAAAAATTAAATAGAGGTTGATTCTAACGTCGTGAATCAGAATATGGCGTTCGTATTCCGCGAAAATGTAACTAAACGGGAGAAAATACGAAAATCCTCCGACCAGTCGTTTCGTCATAAGAGGTTCTTTGGGCCGCCAAAGGCCGCTCGAGGGCCGCGCGTACAACTGTAAGCTTGCCACGTATCTTGCCCCGCACTGGCACCAGACGCGACATCTGTTTCTGGCCCTTTTTAAAAATAGCGAGAGTGCGCGTGCATAGCTTTGATAGGCGCTGGGGATGCGCGACGGTACTTAGAACATGATATTCTGTAACCTCAAAACACCAAATAAAAAAAAAAAGTTTGATATTTGAGATTTTAGAGGTATAATGGAGACGATATAAGTGTGCTTCCCCAAATACAAAAAAAAAAAAAAAAAACGCTTCGCTTCACTTTAACAACAATGTTGTTGTTGTTTTTTAATCAGTACATTACGTATGAGCGTGCTCTATCCCGCCCTGGGCCGGTTTTCTCGAAGCGATGGTAAACCCATTTTGGTAAACCACGGTGCCTAGGAAGGAAAAAGTACCTAGATACTGTAATAAATGGCTGGATATAGAACAACAATCATTATTTTTGATTGGGCAGTTAAATGCGCCATCTATCGGTGAAACAAGCCAGTCATTTTGTTTATCCTCTTTTTCCGCTGGTTATTATCGATCTAGTATGGTATTTTAAGTCAAAATATAGTAATGTTGTACTTGAAGACCAATTTATTTGCTTCAGATGCTACGAAGAAATTTTAGCTACTATGCTAGAGTTTGTCGACGAATATTCGAAAATGTAAGAAACATAAGACCTTTTCTGCAAGTGCGCCGCCATCTTGAATTGACGTCACTTCCAGTATGGGCGAAAGCATTGATTTGCCTTTGCCATGCCAATAGGAGGCATTTAAGATATAAGCGCAATCGAAACACTTTCTCGTTTTGCCTCCCCTTTATTTTTTTACTATTTGCCGGTTGAAACGTTGGATTATTTTTTCGTCGCCCATACCGGATACGCCTGTTAGGTGGCGCCCGTGCTGTCGTCTCGTTTTGTTCCTTGCGACGGACGTTTCTGCGATTCCTGCTGATCTCAACTGCCTGCCCTCTCTTCCGTTTGCCCAACCAATCCACCGGTGACGAGAAGCCAAGCTTCTCGTCACCGTTGAATTGCTGGCCACCGGGGATATCTATAAACCTCGATGGTGTCGGCATACTGTCGGCGCACTGCGAACAAAAAAAGACAGTACAATGTCCCAGCTGTTCACCCGGAACGAAGACTTTATCGAGGATAACCCCCTTTCTCCGCAAAGTAATCGCTGCTCACGAGTTGGCGTACATAGTGTAACAAATTAAACGTGTTAGCATAAATATATACCAACACTCGTTCGCAAAATATGTTTTTACTCACCATAAAAACACTTGCAAGGCTTATGTTCCTTCATGTCTAGGATCCCGGACTGCTGAAGAGTGATGCGTTCGCGGAATGCTGCCGTCGGTCAGTTTAGTAGTCCCTCTGAACTACCGCTTTGCTTGACGTGCTAATAGGTTTATGGTGCGTCATTATAATAACAGCCGGATCGAAATGAATGATCAGCAGAACCAAGCAGAACTATTAGCCCTCATTAAGCGACGTCGCGGCAATTTTGCTTGTAGGTACCGCTCCTCCCTCGGCGCCCCTGCTCTCCAGTCACGTGACCTAGAATTCCCCCTCCTAGGGACAATAGTTAACTTTAACCCACGGTTAGCGTTCGAGAAACCTGGCCCTGGAGGGTTGTTTTCTACTAACAAATAACACGGATGCATTGCGGCGAAGCGAGATAATCAGGATCGCAATCGAAACTCAGCGGCTCTCGCTTCTCCGCAGTGCACCAATGCGCAGTGGGAAGCAAAGTGAAGGGTCCCGCCCAACATATCGAACAACGACGCATACTGCGGATCTCTCGATTGGTCACTGCTCGATATGAAGATGAAATGGAATAGTAAGCTATTCGAAGCAATTAAGAATCGAAAGTTTATTCCAGAAGAAAAAGTATGTAGTGACGCATGCGGAATTTGACATTTTGTAGCAGGTTCCGTAGCAGGCAAAATATTGCTTTGGAGCAGCCACAGACGCTTTTGGAGCAGATTCCAGCATCTGTTAACGCATCACTTGAAAATAAAAATGTGATTGCATCGCTAAATGAGCTCATCTTTAATAATGACTGAGGGCTCCTCTTTGATACCGGAACATATTACTTAATTCATATGTAATAAAAATAGAGAGGGCGCAAAAGGAACACAGAGCCTTTTCTTGCAAAAAGTAAGGCTTTTGTCATAGTGGGTTCCATTTACAATGAGTGCTAAAAAAATGCTCGAAAAATGAATAATAGCGCAAGACTTCAGTTGTAATAAATCTCTTGTCTCTTTCCACTTTTACAGCCGGTAGTTCATTTAGCCCGTAAATATAATTTCTGAAAAATGCCAGCAAACACCAGCATATCCACTCAAACGTCTAACTATAAAAAAGCGCCCCCCCCCCCCCCCCCCCCCCCCCAAGTTTTATGAACCTACCCAACTCAAAACGTTGTTCATATAAACTGAAAAAAGAATCCCAGAAAAAAAAAAACACAAATATTATGAAAACCCAAACTTGTGCTTTAAAAGCGACACTGCTATTTAGCGTCGTTAGAACCAGAGTGAAGTCGAAGTTCGCTGCTCTTTTTCAATCGACACGGGAATTACCTTGACTTAGTTGACAACCCTACTTATTCAAATAAATACCCGCGTTTTTCTCTTTTTTTTTTCTTTGGCGCAGTTTTCTTTTAGTTAGATATTATTTAACAATCAAGGCAAAAAAAGACAGGCCTGTAATAGTACTGATCCTAATTTCCGAGCCAATCGCGCAAACCCAGGCGCTCACTCATGTTAGCCGCTCCTCCTAGAACTCCCATGCAAAGCGGTGAAGCTCGACGCGCGTACGCTGGCAGAGGCGGCACGAAGAAGCCATGCAACTGTCATGATAATTAAGTGATCTCACCGGGAGTACCCCGAAGACCCTGATTCCTGTCTTATCACAGTAGCCGCCATTCTACTAGTATTTTTCGACGTTTCCTCGCGACTTTTAGCTTCTGACATCACCGACATTGCTAGAAATTTAGAGAACGACGGCGATCAACCTGCCTGCACATCAAGCGGTCAGCGCGATTGCCGAAAAATCTCAAACTTCGTTCACCTCAGGTTAAAGTACAGTCGACGCTAGGAGCCAATGGGAACAACCAAACCGCGTCAAAGCGCGACGTCGTGACATTCGTGCATATTCCTGCACGTGTCCTTTATTCGGCTAAACCAAACAAATGTGCAGCGAATGCCCCGTGACATTTCGCTTTTTGTACGAGTGTTCGTGCTTGTAATGTGTTCGAGCCTTCGACTGTGCTCCGGCCTAAGATGAAACAAACTACCTGGTGATTGGACACACTGTCGGATACATATTTGTACCATTTTGCTTTCCTCCTACTTCTATAAATATTACGGTTGATAAATAATAAAATATTTATATATTTTGATACGCTCAAGCGCATCTCGACGCAGGCGTGGCACAATTTGACGCCAATGGCGCAGCACTTGCATCGCTGCGTATGGGTTTCCTATGCTACGTGATTCAGTACTAAGTGAAATCGTCTTTTGGCCCAATGTTGCCATACATTTCTCACATTTTGATGAAATGTTGCAGGGTGTAGTAAAGCAAGCACTCTGGCGAAGCTTGGCAGAAACGAAGAAGCAATCTGTTAGGCTACAAAAATTTTGCCAGAGACAAAGGTCTCCCCATAGACCCTAACGAGTTGTCTTCATTTTGCGCTTCGCATAATCAAATCGTTCTCAATTCAGAAAAACGTACTAGAGGCAAAGAAAAGGACCACCGCACCCTCAACTCGAAGAATCCTGTCGCCGAAACCGGAGCTGCAGGTAGAAAACCAAAAACAGTTTCAAATGGAGCATGGCGTTTAGTAATACGGTAACGGTACTTACAAACGGCGTACGATAATGATGGCATTGGAATCTAGAGGCAGGACGCTATAGAACGCATTATACAGCACTTTAGGACTGGTTGAAACTTCGACATGACTGCGTCGGGTTCTCTGCAGCGCGCGATACTCGCTTCGCGTTAAAAAATTAAAAAAAAAATAAAATAAAAAAAAACGGGTAAATCCGCGGGTCGCCCACCCCATTCGCAAGCCAATTCTAACTGGGCTGCCTTACAATAACACATATCGATCGTGGTGTCAGCATGCCCTATTTGTTGCGGTTGTCTGGTAGTCTATTCCAACTGCGTCACCAACAAAAAGGAATTCTGAGCTTATTTCGCCTAAAAACGTGTACAGCTCAATGCATCTTAATTACACTTGTATTGCGTTACAGAGTCTCAAATGTAAGTTAAAGATATAGTTAGAAACGCGCCTCAGGGTTTAGCCCCTAATTTGAGCCGCGAACGAATACCGCCGGCCTGTTTTCCTACTAGCCGACATCAGAACCTGTCAGCTCTGCCTAAAAACGACGCGATCGAACTGCACGCCTCTATTTTGAAGCTCCCCGTCACGGAGCCGCGACGCGGTACTGACAAGACGCTTGGGAGTTTCGGTACACCGGAAACATTCCTCGATTCCAGGGGCCACACGATGCACGCGATTGCTGCATCCAAGAAACAACGCACTTTTTTTTTATATTTTTTTTTCTGGGTCGCGAATGCGAAATGCACACGCCCCGCTCCCCGGCGGAGGCCCCTTCCATATTTCACTCGGGGATTCCGACCACGCAGTGGAAAGCGAGTACGAATCAGATTGTGGCGACGCAGACCGTGTCAGCCGGGACTCCCGACAAAATCAACAAACGGGGCGTCGAGGACAAGCCCGTCTCCAAGACGCTTTTCCCCCCTCTCGGCGCTAATCACGGGCATGATCTCCGACACCCGACGAGCAACGGAGACGCACGCGCCCGCGCCGTGGAGGAGCGTGGAAAAGGCCGCCTAATGGTATCCAATCTGAATTTCAAACAGCCACGGCTTAGCCTCGCCACCAGCGCCGGCTCTCCCGCGGCTGAGTCCGTCAACGATGACAGATGCCGTCCTTCCTCCGAAACAACGCCTCGGGAAAGGGCCGCGAGACGCACAGCCGGCGGTCTACACATTTAACGTTATCAGGACGGAAAACGCTGTCTCCCGACGCTGAAGAAAAAATATCGGATTTAGGAGGCTTTAGAGCCCGACACACAATGCGGGCAGTCGAATGGCGAGGGTGCCCTCTCGCCCCGGGTGTGAAACAATGAGCGGGCACGTGGAACCCCTAGAAACGAGTGCAACGCGCGTCAGCTCGGAGAGGATGACCCTCGACCCCTCATCCTCCACCTTTGACGCCACGCGCCGAGGCGCGAGATGGGAAGAAGTCGCCCATGTGCTGCGAGGCCCGAGATGACGCCGGTTGCGTTTGAAATATTTTCCCCCAAAATAGTTACGAAGCGTGCCAGCGTAAACTACCTCGAGATACAGCATCGACAACTTGGGCGAAACTTTTCTGGAAGCCTACTTTAACCTCACATTTTGTCCCCAAGACGGTGCAAAAGGTTTCTGTAATTTATAGCGTCCGTTGATATCTTCGATATTGATCATCTCAGCACGCTTGTCAGGCACAACGGCGATACACAAGGAGACAGACCTGCTCATTTGTGACCGCGGAAACATTGCAGAGAACATTGCCGCCAAAACATGAAGCTGTGAAAGCATAGGTCGTAACAAACTTTCACGGGCGTTGCCAATTGTTCTGGTCGCGCACCATTAAAATTGTTCGACGAAAACCAAAACGATTTGTCGACAGCAAAACAGCGAATGGCCCGCGGGCTTACACTCCCTGTGCGCGCAACCGCGGCCGTTCATTCTCCGAACACTGCTCCCAACCATAAAGTTAATATAATAACCTAGCTACAGGGCATTGCGGCCGCTTCGGAGCAGCGGGGCATAGACGCGGACGTCGGTGGTCCTAATGAGAGGTCCCGAGGGGCCTATTTCCCTGGCGACGCTTTAATATATGCGCACAAAGGCAGCAAAACAAAACCTGCAATGTCTGTATCCTGATATTTTCTACTTCATTTTAGGAGAAAACACCGGCATCGCGCATTATATGAAAATAAATAAAGTTGACTCTAGCACTCGAGCAACTTCGACTCCCTGAAGTTCTCTTTCTAGTTCCTTCTTTCGGCACCTTTATGTCAGCGCTCAAGATTTGCCGCGTCATCCCCCCCCCCCCCTTTTTCTTTTTTTTTTTTTTTTTTTGCTGCCAACGGCATTAGCGGAAGCTCACAATAAGCCATTTTTTTCCCTCTTCGGCCGGTGCTCCATCGAGCCAGCCAATTGTACTTTACGCCGGCAACTCCAGCTGAGTAAACGGCGTTCGGCGATGGCCCCTGGGCCTACAGTTAGTTAGTTGGCGGTACCTAACCCCTTTTGAGACAGGGGGGTCAGCAAAAGTTCAAATTGCCGACACAGGTAAAAGTTTTAGTTCTTGTTTTGTTTTAGCTTTTCCCACTTTTGGCACACTTTCACTGGTTGGCGATCAGACGTAGTCTCTGCGACATCGATAGAAGATGGCGCCACGAATCGGTCCTCCTCCCGCCATCTGACGGTCACACCCGAAAACGTATATGCAGCGCGCGGGCGACGTGCGCGATCGAAAGCGTCGCGCACCCGTTCACATGTTTTTTTGTTTTTTTTATTCAAAAATTGCCTTTTTTATGCGATTTTGAAGTGTCGTAACTCAGTTTCACATCATAACGCAGAACGACATTTAAGGGCACGCTCCTGCTAAACGTAGGAACTCAACATACAAAATATTAGAAGTGCAACGCCAACAGTTTTCTTGTAAACACCACTTGATTGTGACAAAAATTGAAAGAATTCCCTCTTTTAAATTGTATGCTAGAGGCAGGCGCGTAGCCAGGGGGGAGGCCCATGGGGTCCGCCCCCCCCCCCCCCCCCCCGAAATCTATTTTGCTGGAACCTCTTCTCCCCCCTCCCCCTCATACAGCATTTTGTCATTGGCGGGCCCTGCCCTCCCCTCCCCTCCCCCCTTCCCTTCCCCCCCCTCCCCCTCAACCCTCCCCTCCCCTCGCCCCCCCTCCCCTCTTCTTCCCCCCCCCCCCCCCCCCCCCGAACCAAAATCCTGGCTACGTGCCTGGCTAGAGGAGCTAAGCTAATTCACTGCAAGCGCGGTTTTTTTTTTTTTTTTTTTTTGTATTTGGGTTTAGGTTTGTTAAAATTAATTTTAAATCAAATGAATATTTTGAAGCTCGGCTCTGTACGCAAGAACCCGGTTTCAAAGAAGAAGACAGCTATTTAAACAACGGTTCTTTAATTGGAGCTTTTATTGTTCTAATTAAAATCACTCTCTACGATTGTATTTTTTTTAAAGCATACTAATTGTCCTAAATAATAAAAAGAACCTATGTTGTAGCAGACGACGCGCACTTCCGCCATCTTTTGAAAGGTAGCTGAAATTCGAGGTTGAGAAGCTCAGGAAAAGTGGCACCGACTCTGTCCCTGACGCAGAGGATTCTTTTCTCACATATTTCCTCGCGCTGCTTTTTCGTACATGAAGTAAGTCGCAGTTAATCTTGCGAGAAAAGAAAAAACGAGAAGCGCGTTAGAAGGGTCACGAGCAAGTTCTCGAAAACACCTAGTGCCTATTGGCGACGTGAGCGATCGAAAGCGTCGCTGTGGTCGGCCCACCACAATTGGCCGAATGCTGACTATGACGTCAGGAACGGATGTTTGATCGACGGAAATAAGAGTAATGCAAGAACTTCAATTTTGACGGTGCTGGCAGTGTTGCTTTGAGAGCGCAATGATTTCAGGCTTCCACCATGCCTATTATAAACACCATCGAACTTGTTGTTCACAAGGTGATGACGTCACGAAAGGTAACCAAACGAGGGCGCCACCGAAACATCTCGCCGCTAATAAATAAGCTATTCAATGCTTCCCGCCATGTTCCGACACCACGAAAGGTGAAAGTATTGAACTACATATTGCCACAGCTAACAAACACCTCGATTGTTCGCGCATGACAGCGCGCCTCGGTCCTTTTCGGTTCTGCACGAGGCTCGCGCCTGGCGCTCTCTCGTGCCCCACGCAATCTCGAAGAGCTGCCAGCAGATCGACCGGACCGGCCTTTCGCCTTTTTCTCTTTGATCCTTTTGCAGTATGCTCATTAAACCCTTCTTGGGTCCTACCACTGTCAACGTCTCCTTCGCCTACGTGACATCTGGTGGAGGTGCGGGGTACGACGTATGCCCCGGACTCCTCTTAGCAGCCAAGATAACAGTCCTCGCCGACCAAGCCCCATTGACGTCACCCCCGTGCACTGCAGAAGCCGTCGCCACCAAGGTCTTTCCCCGGAGTGCGGATTTCTTTCTGTGAAGAGGACAAGAAAAACAACAATGGCCAACAACCGGGAAGAACGTGCACAACCATCACCGGTCATGTTCCAACGACCACGGGACCCCCCTTCTTTTCACGGGTTTCCGCAAGAAGATGCCGACGACTGGCTGGAACAGTTCGAGCGGGTGGCTGCCTTTAACAGGTGGAGTGCTGAACAAAAACTCAACCATGTGTTTTTCGCGCTAGAAGACTCGGCAAGGACGTGGTTTGAGAACCAGGAACGCCTACTGATATCGTGGGACTCGTTCACGGCTTGCTTTCTACAAGCATTTTCCACGGTCCTACGAAAAGAGCGAGCCGAGCTGCTGCTCCAAACACGTCTTCAGCACCCCAACGAGACAGTGGTGGTCTTTGTTGAAGAAATGAAGCGTTTGTTCCGGCGCGCCGACCCCGACATGACCGAAGACAAAAAGCTCCGGATCCTTATGAGGGGAGTGAAAGAACAGCTCTTCGCCGGACTAGTACGCAACCCTCCAAAGACTATTGCGGAGTTTGTCACCGAGGCCTCAACCATTGAGAGGACCCTTGACATGCGAACGAGGCAGTACGATCGACAGGTGCCAGCGATTTCCGCCACCTACGCCGAAACCCGTGGAGTTGACGCCCAGACGTTGCGGGACACCGTTCGAATCGTCGTGCGCGAAGAGCTGCGGAAGCTATTTCCAACGACGCAGCAACCTCAAGCCTCATCATTGTCGGAGGTCATACGAGAAGAACTGCAGCAAGCGTTGAGCTCAATGGATATTTCACCAGAAGCCCGACGACCCCAGGCTATGACGTATGCTGCCGCTGCACGTAGACCTGCGCACCTTCCGAATCCTCAATGGGAACCATTATCAGATCACCATCCGCCTCCCGCCAACACTTTTTCTGCCACCCCACGACGCCCTGGCACGCCGAAGAGCGAAGTCTGGCGCACGCCTGATCACCGCCCTCTCTGCTTTCACTGTGGAGAAGCCGGTCACGTATACCGCTTCTGCCCATACCGTCGACTTGGACTTCGAGGTTTTTCTAACGACGCTCCACGCCCCCGGGTTGGAGAGCGACCACAAGAAATCCAACACTATTTAGCTGAGCCTGGGCAAGGACCCCGGCGCTTCTCACGGTCTCCATCGCCTAGTCGATCTGTTTCGCCACAACGCCGTCCCTCTTCAGAAGGCGCGAGACGCAGGTCGCCCAGCCCCGGTAGGGGAAACTGAGGGCAGCAACCCCTGGAGGTGGGGTTGCTGTACAGCACGGTCGCGAACATCCTCCCAACCAGCACCGACGCAGCCGCGATTCGACGTCACGACGTCCCGACGACGCCCTGCCGACCACTGCCGACCTGAACGTATCTCTCGACGGACGCGACATAACCGCTCTCGTCGACACGGGCGCTGACTACTCCGTTATCAGCGGACAGTTTGCAAGAGCACTAAAGAAAGTGACGACCCCCTGGGACGGCCCTCTGATTCGTACAGCGGGAGGTCATCTTGTGACTCCCACCGGACGATGTACAGCGAGGGTTACAAATTACAATCCGCCATTTCACTTATCCTGCGACGTTCGTCGTCTTGCACCAGTGCTCGCGGGACGTTATCCTGGGTATGGATTGTCTTCTTGAGCACAGCGCTGTCATCGATCTCAAATCAAAGTTGGTCACATTTTCTACAGAGCACGCCATCCCGCCCAACGTCCAGCCGCCGTCACTTACACTACTCGACGAGCATGTTACGTTACCACCCCGCTCAAGTGTCCTTGTCTCGGTAACAGCTGCCGTATCCAGAGATTATGAGGGAGTCGTTGAAACCAACAGATCTCTGCTGCTTCAACGAGGAATCTCGGTTGCGAGGGGAGTCGCTCGCCTTGAACAAGGACAAGCGATTATCCTGCTAACAAACTTCACTTCGGAATACCAACATCTTAGCCGGGGCACCTCACTCGCTTCCCTAGAGGACACTGCAGAGGTCAGTAATGCTCTGACCCTCTCCGATACAAGCTCGACAATTTCCGTGACGGAAGAGGCTGCTCCCGCATTCGATGTAAACCCTGCTTTGTCTCGGGAAAAACAGGACCGACTACAACACCTACTTCAACGCTATTACGACTCTTTCTCGTCCTCTTCGAAAATCCGGCAAACCCCGATTGCGAGACATCGAATCATAACTAACGAGGACGCACGTCCCCTCCGACAATCTCCTTATCGAGTTTCATTCAAGGAGCGCGAGGCAATTCAACACTAAGTTAAAGAGATGCTCTCTGACGACATTATTCAGCCCTCGAAAAGCCCTTGGGCGTCGCCTGTCGTTCTTGTGAAGAAAAAAGATGGCACCCTCAGGTTCTGCGTTGATTATCGCCGGCTAAACAAGATCACTAAGAAGGACGTGTATCCTTTGCCCCGAATCGACGACACTCTAGACCGATTAAGCCACGCGAAATACTTCTCTTCGATGGACCTCAAGACGGGATATTGGCAGATCGAGGTCGACGAGAGGGATCGGGAGAAAACAGCCTTCATAAACCCCGACGGGCTGTATGAGTTTAAAGTCATGCCCTTCGGCCTCTGCTCAGCGCCAGCAACGTTTCAAAGAGTTATGGACACTGTGTTGGCAGAGCTCAAATGGCAGACCTGCCTCGTATATCTCGATGATGTTGTCGTGTTCTCCACGCACTTCGATGAACACCTACGGAGACTGGAAACGGTACTCGAAGCAATTAAGTCTTCAGGACTAACACTTAAGACAGAGAAGTGCCGCTTCGCGGAACTAAAATTTCTCGGACACATCGTTAGCGGAAGTGGAGTTCATCCGGATCCCCAGAAAACTGCAGCTATTGCACGCTTCCCGCAGCCAGCCGACAAAAAAGCTGTTCGTAGGTTTCTAGGCATTTGCGCTTATTACAGACGTTTTGTCAAGGGCTTTTCTCAACTTGCCGAGCCCCTCATGCGCTTGACGCACGATAATGTACCGTTTACCTGGGAATCAGAGCAAGCAGACGCATTCCGGGAGCTTCAGCAGCGCCTACAGTCGCCCCCGTTACTGGCCCACTACGACGAGAACGCCGAAACAGCAGTTCATACCGACGCCAGCTCTGTACGCCTCGGCGCCGTTCTTGTTCAACACCAGAACGGACTTGAGCAAGTTATCGCATACGCCAGCCGCGCTTTGTCAAAAGCCGAGACAAACTACTCCACGACTGAAAGGGAATGCCTCGCCATCGTATGGGCGATTTCCAAATTTCGGCCCTACCTATATGGCAAGCCTTTCAAGGTAATCACTGATCACCACTCTTTGTGTTGGCTCGCCAGTTTAAAGGACCCCTCCGGACGCCTCGCACGCTGGAGCTTGAGGTTGCAGGAGTTTGACTTCATAGTCCTACACAAGTCGGGACGCAAACACTCCGACGCCGACTGCCTTTCGCGTGCACCTGTCGACCCACCACCAGAAACACGGAGGACGAAGACACGTTTCTATGTGCGATTAGTGCTAGTACCTTCGCTCAGCAACAACGAGCTGATCCAGACCTAAACAAGCTGATCGACTACCTCGAAGGCAAAACCACCATAGTCCCAAGAGTCTTCAAGCGCGGCGTATCCACATTTTGTCTGCGAAACGACATGCTTGTAAAGAAGAATTTCGCCCCTAACAAGGCACAGTACCTACTCGTGGTCCCCACAGCCCTCCGCGACGAAATCCTTCAAGCGGCGCATGACGAGCCAACATCGGGACATCTGGGATTTACGCGTACCCTCGGCAGGATCCATGAACGCTACTTCTGGCCACGCTTCGCTACCAACGTCGCTCACTACGTACGCACTTGCCGAGAATGCCAACGCCGAAAAGCGCCGCCTACAAGACCTTCAGGACTGTTGAAGCCCATAGAGCCGCCCATGCAGCCCTTCCAACAAGTAGGAATGGATTTGCTGGGTCCTTTTCCTACTTCTGCTACCGGTAACAAATGGATTATCGTGGCTACCGACTACCTAACCCGCTTCGCCGAAACACAGGCCCTTCCCAGCGGCACCTGTATGGAGGTAGCACGATTCTTCGTGCATGCGATCCTCCTGCGACATGGTGCTCCCGAGGTCGTCATCACAGATCGAGGAACAGCCTTCACGGCCGAGCTCATGCAAGCCATTCTGCACTTCAGCCAAACCGCTCACCGCCGGACAACTGCCTACCACCCCCAAACAAATGGCTTGACTGAGCGCCTCAACAGGACCCTCGCAGACATGCTATCAATGTATGTGGACGTCGAACATACAACATGGGACGAAATTTTACCTTATGTTACTTTCGCGTACAACACGGCAACGCAAGAGACGACAGGAATGACGCCATTCAGTCTCGTATATGGAAGAGCGGCCAAAAGTACACTAGACGCCATGTTACCGTACGTTCAAGACGACGTCCATCCCGACGACGTGGATGCGTTCCTCCAACGCGCAGAAGAGGCCCGTCAGCTAGCAAAGATCCGAATTCAAGACCAGCAAAAACGCGACGCCCGACGCTACAACCTTCCACGAAATGACGCACAATACCAACCTGGCGACCAAGTTTGGGTATGGACCCCCATTCGCCAACGAGGTCGCAGCGAGAAACTCCTCCGTCGCTACTTCGGCCCGTACAAGGTCGTCCGCCGTCTTGGACAATTAACCTACGAGGTCATGCCCCAAGAAAACTCGCCATCACGGCGACGCCATTCACACCCAGAAGTTGTTCATGTAGTCCGCCTCAAACCATACTATGCCAGATAGACGTTGAAAGAACATATGTGCCCGTCAATTCCCGCGAAGATTTACCTTCAAGCATCGGGTCGCTGCTTTTTTTAAAGGGGGGATAATGCCACAGCTAACAAACACCTCGATTGTTCGCGCATGACAGCGCGCCTCGGTCCTTTTCGGTTCTGCACGAGGCTCGCGCCTGGCGCTCTCTCGTGCCCCGCGCAATCTCGAAGAGCTGCCAGCAGATCGACCGGACCGGCCTTTCGCCTTTTTCTCTTTGATCCTTTTGCAGTACGCTCATTAAACCCTTCTTGGGTCCTACCACTGTCAACGTCTCCTTCGCCTACGTGACAATATGATGGCGACGACGAAGGGGAATTTCTTTCCCTTCACTCCAAGATTTTTAACAGACATTTTTTTTAAGGTTCCAGCTTTCGAACCGTGCTGGTTCTGTTTTGTTCGCCATCGTGCAGGGATTTGAGATTTTCAGTTTTAACGTTACTCTACCCGTAGACAACTTACGGAGAGTGTTATGTGCAAGCCACAGTGACTGCTCCTCATGGTAAGGCAATATGCAACAGCCAGTCACCGTGGCTCAAATCTGAGGCTCAGGAAAAGGGTCTAATAAACCCCCTTTCCATGAAGTGTTCTATCGAAAGCGTTGCACATGTGCGAAACTCTCATTAGGTCATCTTTCTTTGGATTAATTTTTATTTCATTTATATAAATAAATGTCAGATGATCAACTTTCACAGTCTTGGTTTAATAATGCAAGGACTCCAAGCTTCCACTTTGCGCTTTACATTAACCATGACTCTTGCCCTTTGCAACTAATGATAAGCAGCTGAGCGGGACTCAAGCCACGTCTCAAGACACTCGCGCGTCCCACCCTTTGCAGTGCTTTCTCGAGACAATCTGCACGGTGCTCTTAAATGTGACCTCAGTGTATGGCGACGTTTCCAACCACGCACCAGATACCCCAAGGGAGAATTTTGTTTTTCTTTTAGCGTTATTTCGTATTTTATTCAACCTATGTGTTAGTGTTAGCATTTATTGGTGACAGTATTCGTAGTCTCTGAAAATGGTACAGAAGTGGGACAAAACAGATGATGTTTGAATTTATTAAAGAAATGTGATGCTTATATACGTAACGAGCGGGCTGGTACAGTCTAACAAACTAACAAAAACTGTTTTTCGTCCTTCTTTCTGTCATGCTATGTTCACCCTACGAACGCAACGCGCCAACTTTTCCTAACCTACGCAACTTGCAAGCATAAGCCCAACAAGCGGAACGAGTTCGTTCAGACCACGATAGCTTGTAAGTCTGGTTAACAGAGCACAATTTTCTTACGTTTTCTGACGTTACGTATACGTCACGGCAACCTCTGTGCCACGAATGTCGGTGCAAGTCTACTCCTTGAACTGGTGGCCTTGCTTCATACGAAGCACAAATGTCTCGGTGACTCCCGACGTAAGCCAGCGCAACGTAATGAAAGGGCTTCTTGCGCTTACGTTTGCGTGTATATATGAAAGATCGGCGGCGTTGTGTCCGTAGTGTGTAAAGTCCCTCGATAAAGGCGTTGTTTAAAAGTACCGCCAACAATTGTTGTAAAAACGCACAAGACACGTGCCAAGGAAGGGCCGCTCAATTCAGTGCTGCGCCTCCATTTGCTTCCAAGGGTCGCTCGAGACACGGGCATCGTGCTCTGGTGTGTTTTACGCTACTTGAAAAACAAACAGAAACACATCCAGGGGCTTTAGGCGGACATAAATGCCCTAAATAATGGCGTTTTTTTTTTTTTTGTTTTTTTTTTGTTAAGTATTGCCAATTATTGTTGTGGAAATGCGCCAGACACGTGCCACGAGCGGCTACTCCGCGGCCATTCGCTTCAAAAGGGCCGCATAATTCAGTGCTGCGCCACCACCTGCTTCCAAGGGCCGCTCGAGACACGGGCTTGTGGATTGGCGCATATGACGCTACTTGCAAGACAAACGTAAACAGATTGAGGGGCTTTAGTCATCATAGCATTAGCTAGAATAAACGGATGTCCACCTGTTTTGATCATGATCACGATCATGAGCAGATTACGGGAGCGGCTTGCACGAGGATCTGGCACGAGAGGCACTCCGGCGCTTCGTCACTTCGTCACAAACATGCGTCTAAATTCGACACGCTCGCGCGTTTTTGTTTTGTTTCTTGGGCGTTTCCGAACTACCCGCTTCACGCCCGTTATTTAGGTGGTGACTTTAGAGCACCACGGGCTTAAAATCTTTCGAATATTCACTTATCAGTTGTTTTCAATGACGTTCATCAAGTATATTAGTCAAACCATACGCTTATTTGGAATAAATAAAAAATGTTATTCTTTGGAAGCCGCAGGTTCGCTATTCGCACATACCTTCTGGAAGGAGTGGCTAAGTAACGTCAATGCTTTGGCCTGCCGTTTTGTTTTCTTTGTTTTGCTTATTAATGCAAAAGCATTAACTGCCCCACGGAGCGAACCGGCGTTGTCAGCTTTTGAAGCCGCGACAAGCGGCACCTAAATTTCCTTGTCCCATGGAGCGAAGCCTGTAGCCTGTAACAGCAAACTGATAGATACATTCCCATTGGCTGGCGCGCGCCATAGTTTGAAGGAACGCCACCCCACAAAGAAGCCCTCTCCATGGCTCAGCGGCCCGGCCGCCGGTAACAGGGAAAGGGTGGCCGGGCTCTGCAGAGCGGCCGGCCGCTCGAGCTCCACCTGGTTTCCGCTACCATCGCATAGCTTTTGTGAATGGCCTAACGATTCCGAATGAGATTCTGCTCGCTCTTTTCAGTTGCGAGGTCCCTCGCGCTGCAGAATAATTGTAGACGGAAACTTCGGTGCTCGATGTCGAAACTGATCATTTCAAGCAGAAGCGGATCACGTAAATCAGACATAATTCAAGTCGGCGTCTTCTACCGGTTACAATGTTCAACACCACCTTGTATTTACAGTTTACACTGGGTAAAATAAGCCTGAATATCCATGAGTCTTTAGAGGCTTTCGTAATTATCGTGAAGACAGCGTACGGTTCGTTGTCATCTGAAAAGAGAAGACGGTGTTTTGCCATTTGAACGTGAACGTGCAGACGGCAATAGGAACGCAAAAGACACACTGAACTTCGAATGATCCGGACCGCTTGGCGGTTCTCCCGCGTGTATGTAGTAAAAATAAAAATAAATCCTAGGATAACGAGTGTGCGTGAGTTAATAATAAAAAAATAATCCTTATTTCCAGACATACACGTGTCTGAGGGGCTGCGGCAAAAGAATGCAAAATTCGGCACAGACACTTCAGACTGCTTACTTGTGGGAATGCGAAAGCATTGTAGTACCTTTGGTGAAAAGTTTTCGATTTATGTTTTCAACATGCCTTACAGTTTTTTCCTGCTGATTCGAAGTGTGACGCGCGGGAGACAGCGCGCTCATTTTATCCACTCATGACGTGGCGCCACCTTCTCCCCATTGGCTGCGCCGTCACGTGCCCAATGACGCATGCGCTTGGCCACATCTTTAGTCAGCCAGGACCGTGGAGCCGCCATGTCGTCGGGGAAGCATGCCCGTCTCGCACCCCGGAAGCCCGGGTTTGATTCCCATCCAGACAGAAATGTACCAAAGTTCCTTTCCAAAACCATTCAATTACTTTGTTTATACACGAACTCAACTCTGTTACGTCAGGCCGCGGTGGTACCGCGTCGGGCGCACTTCCGGTCTGGGGCGGTGGGCGGAAGTGACCGTATGAGACATGCATTCCTGTGTTCTTTTGGAAGAAACCAGACAAAAAAATCTGCCTTCTCGTCAAAACGCCGCGACGGGGGCTGTACCACAAGAGTCGAGAGAGGTATGAAAGTCAGTTTTCATGTGGTGGGTTCGTCCGAGAACGGGAATATGTGCCGTGAAAAGGGAAAACCAGACGCCGTCGGATCACGATTGCTTGGGCGGGAGGCACTTTGGGTTGAATTCACGGATTCTTGCGGTCCTCAGATTTACTTGTTTTTTTCCAACATGAACGCTGGCAAACCGTTAAGTTGTAGGGACCATTTGCGGACTACGTTCAGTGCGTCTCCACGTTCAAACGGCCACCTGGTCGTTCGAACTGTCGTCTGCTCTTTCAAACATTTCTGCTAGTCGTCTGCTCGTTCAAACCACAGCGGCTCGTAAACCAAACGTTGACCCGGTAATTGCGATAAGAACTAAGTGCAGGCCTAAAAACACTTTTAAGTTGGAAGGTTGGTTGGGCTAAGTAGGCTGTTGGAGATGTTGATCATTGTTCCCAGAGGCCGTCATCGACTTGTAATGTCCGATTCTACTTGCGATTTTCAGTATCGACGCCCACCATCTCAGCTACGGTCCACGCTTTTGCAGCCCGAGCGACGTTGCGACTGAAAATAGCGAGCAAAATCTCATCGTGGGAGTTAGTCTTTATTGGACAAAAGACGGGCAAAGTTCTAAATTAGCCACTCTCGCTGCGCATAACCATAAAAAGATATAAAAAAAAAAAAAAAAAATCAACAGCAATGTCGTCGTCTCTTGCGGTTGTCTGTGAGAAATTGTTCAGGAAAAGTACCCCTCAGGGGGAACCTCTTCACACTTATTGGGGATGCAAGCACTCGTGCGTACATATGGCTTACGCCGGCAAGGGTACGCATCGCATAGGCGCGTGTATGTGCGTGTTTGTGGAGAGAAGCGATTGTATGATGGGCGGCGCCGCCGGGGACGAAAAGGAACGCCGCGCCGCTAGTCCTCTGGAAGAGCACTCGCTGAACACACCGAACCATACAAAAACATACACCCACACACATGATTCAGCATTTGTTTATCCTCCACAGTGGTTGTTCTCCCAACCCCCGAACATGTTTCCAAACAACATGCCGCAAAAAAAAAAAAATGTAATAGTCGGTTTGGCTTGCTTTGGCCCCCCTTGTAGACTTCAATGCAAGGCCCGTACCCGGCCCGGGCCCTTCATCAATGTAGCCGTGAAGCCCGAGCTCGGCCCGAGGGCCGGGCCCGCCCGTGACTCGCGATCTGGCCCGTACCAGTGCGGATCTCTACCGGCGACGCTGACGGCTCGCCCCTCTGTTATGACTTAAAGTATAGAGGGACCTTATTATGACTGGTCTATACTCTTCTGCTGGGCAGCGACTCGAATAAGACGGCCGGAGAAGCCTTCGCGCGCGTGCGCTTCGGGATCTCGGCGGCTATGCCCCGAGATTTGTGATTGTTCAATGTGGTTCGTCGTGTCATGTTCAGCAGAAAAACTAACTCACAAAGCCATTTTTTTCTTAGAGAAATATAGAAATGTATTTGTTAGGGGGTTTAAAGGAGTCATGAAACCCTTTTTCAACTTTTTCCTGTTTAGCTTTCCTCCTCAACTCATAAATCGCGCATTGTACCAAGCAGTTCAAGAAGTCGGAAAGAGGGGAGTCCCCTCTTGCTCGGAATCTCGCTTTTGTAGCCGGACACAGTCATTGTCCCCCTAGAAGATTAGCCCGTCGCTCAAAATTCCGACTATATATAGTTGCTTTCCCTACCCCGTTCACCCCGAAGCTGACAGTGCTGTGGAAGCTACGTGCTCGTTGGGCCAGCCACACATTTTCCACGTGATCACGCTCTCTCGCGCATACCGACCCGCAGAGAATGAGGTCAGGTGATGAAAAAGAGACGGCTGATTGGTCCGGCAAGCGCGTAGCTTCCACCGCAATGTCAGCTTAGGGGTAAAGGGATTAAGTGAGGTCCGGTGTCGTGTGACGTGCGCTTGGGCCCTGGTGACGCGCTGCGGGGGCCCGGTTATGGTGGCTAGTAGCCCGGTGACGCGCTGCGGGGTCCGCGGATGTATCACAGTGAAAAGGCGGCGAGTTTACGAAGGGAAGGAGGTACGAAATAGTCCGCTATGTTTTGCAAATTTTCGTAGCGAAAGTCAGGCTTCTGACTTTCTACCTTTGTTCTTTTGGCCCACTGAACGATGTGCTATTAGTAAAATCCCAATATAAATTGATTTACTCCAGCCCAAAATTCGTTTCATGGGTCCTTTAATCGTTGCGTACAATATTTGCTCACGAAAAGCCGTCTGCCAGTTACACCACTACCCACAACTTTCCTTTTCCGTTTTCTTTTTTTAACTGCGAATAGTCGGAGTTACCTGGAAAAGGGGAAAGAGAGACATAAAGGCAGCGATACAAAGGGAGGAAAATAAGTGGGACGGAGGGAAAATATACAATCAGCTACACTTGGGCCGGAAAAATGCGTCCTCGATAATGTTGTGAAACGAAGGTGAAAAACTATCGACTAAAATTTAAATTCTCCCCACGAAGCCAACCACGAAAAAACACCGACGAGTGACTCGCAGCGACTGATTCCGTGGAACGGCGATGAAGCCAAATAAATAAAACTACGCGTCTTTCGAAACTAGTGCTCCATGTTCGGCATCGCCTGCATAAACAACGTCCTTTAAGATCCGTAGACCGAGAGAACGGGTGTTCAATACCGACCACACAACGACACGCTTGCATTCTCAATATTAGAAAACGATACCTAAAGATTTAAGGGGGGATGTCGGGAGTATATGAGATTTAGTAGGCGGTTCCGACATCTCCCATAACGATACCCGATAACGATGCAAGGCATGCGCAAATACGTCGGCGGCGGAGTATCGTGTATTGTTATCGGAGATACCGGAACGATCTACCGAAATTCCCGCGTATGTGGCGCCCTCTCGCTCCGTCGCGCGACAGTGCAGGCGCGAGCTCTCCGAACCTTCGAGGCGATTTCCGGCAGAGGCCGAGTTGTGCTGCTCGCCGCATAAACATCGATGCGGTGTCGTTCCCGACCGACGGACCCGTCTACCCGCAGAACACGTGTCGTACACCGCGATACACGTTTCGTGCGTCGCGCCCTTTCCTCTCCGCGACCAGGCGGCACGAACGAGGCGCTCGCTTGCGTGCGTGCGTAAGCGCGGCGGCACGTGCCGGCGCGGAAGGGGTTCCCCGGCGTCTCTCGTCGCCCCTTTCGGCAGAGTCGGCCAAGAGGTCACGTGATCATTAAACCAGGGAACGTGGTCGGCCGGGACGGAGCAACGCATTCCAATGAGACCGCATGTGCGGCAGTGCTATCGATGCGCTCGGATGGGACCTCGTCCGTGTCGTCACAGCACTGTCGTTGGCGATATTCGGGTATTCGGGGGGGGGGGGGACCCCTCCTCCGGAAATCTGCCATTTTACTGGGGCCTCCTCTCACCCCTCCGCCTCATAAAGCCCTTTCTGATTGGCGCTCCGCTCGCCCTCGCCCTCGCCCTCGCCCCCCCCCCCCCCCCCCCCCCCCCCCCCCCGATACAATATCCTGGCTACGTGCCTGGTGTCAGTATACCCAGATCAAAGCTCGCTTCGCATCGTCTTGAGAAACATAGGGTGTGGCTTATTAATGTTCCCGCGTTTTGCTTCGTGATTCGTTCGTCGGCATTCTTAGCGGCTAATGACGCAATCTGATTGGTCGCGGCGCGATAATGAGATGCTCGATCGAGCATCTCATCTCTCACGCGGCCATTCATAGTAAATAAACTCTTCGAAGCCCGGGCCGTTAAAAGAGCGTTTCACTAAATAGAATTCCCCTAAAAGAGGGACGATTACTATTTTCCCTAATTTCCCGCGGTAGAAGGCCACATCCCTTCCGGGTGTTTTAAAAAATTGCGGTGGCTTATAGCTCGGCTATGCCAGGATACACGTAGCGTGAGCTTATGCGCACAAAATGAGAGGCGCTATCAAGCGGCTCCGGTGCAGCGTCAGACTTGGCTGCTGCGCAACGGAGGCGCACAGCTGGGCACGCGGTGGCGCCAGTGCGTCTGCCTCGGCTATGATGTCACTCCTCTGGAATGCGCAGACTGGCGAGGCGCGCGCAGCGGCGGCGGCTCCGGCGCGCCTGCTGTGCGCCGTGTGACGTCACTGCTCCTCGCGCCTGCGCAGCACGGCTCTTTGGGAGCCACGCGAAACTGCTCAACCTCGGCCAGTTAGCTCACGCTACAAAATGCCGAGAAGAACAGATTCGATGATGCCAAAAAGTGTGGCTGCAGAAGGTATAGGGCACAGGAGCATGGTACGGAGCAACGGCGGCTGAAGTGACATCAATGCAAGTAATGGGCGCACGCGGATTCCACTTCAAGAGCACGCAGTCTATGCAGTGGCAGCGCGGACAGAACGTGTAGCGAAAACCGAACCGTACTGGTCAGAGAGACCGACACACACAACCCGGATTCTGCATGAAACCGGCGGAGTCGTTTTCGTAACACTCGGACACATTGTATACGAGCCCCGGTGAGGACCTGCACACGTTTCAATCAAGTGCGGTCCCGGGCAAATACTTGGAACAAAACTGACTCACTTTGTCGTTGTTCAACTAGCGCGGTACATTTTCGAGTGTTTGATCGTCTCATCCCCTCCCCTTAGCTCATTCGCACAAGAACGACGTGTACACGGCTGGCAGACAAGCTGAGCCCTCGAGTAAGAAGCGCAGTTTGAGTGTCGCAGTACCTCTTCAGATTTTAGGCGGCTTCAGATTGAACTGACTTGGAATAGTATTCGATTAACAGAGTATGAAACGACGTCGTGGCCGTGGAATCGAATTGTAATCAAACACAATCGTTTGGAGACGCGGGTATACACTATATGCGACGTTTGCCATTGATACAGAGTCCAAGAGATTTTGAGATATACGTGATGGACTATTTGGCATACTCTTCCGATTCCATTTATCTTTAGGTGCGCAAAACTCACCGCCTTCTCTTTGTATTTCAGGGGAAAAAATACCCATGATCTCTGGCTCACGCACCAAAACACCTACTCCCAATTCCTGGGAGAAAAAAAAAAAAAACGGAAAGAAAAAAGATAACGTTTTGAGGTATTGAAAGTAGAGAGGTACTGAAGACGCAATTCAATCAGTCCAGCGTGCCACTAAGCTTTCGACGGCACGTCCGGTAACCTTTTCGTTCGCTGTTAAACACCCGGATTTGCGAGCTGCACACTGAGGATCAAAGAATCGCACCACACAGCTCATAGTATCCCTTGGCTAAAGGTAGGCTACCCTATGTCACTGAGCGGAGACTGCCTATCGTTTCCCTCAGAAACATCGACTTGATTTCCCTAATCCCCGCAAATTCTTGCGGCCTCGAAGTGTTTATCACGCGGAAGTCGTGTTCCTCGCTTATCTCCCCGGGAAAATGCATAAAGGAATACAGGCTTTATCCCGCGCTGTACGGGCATGTGCCGTCGTCACAAGGACTCACCTATTCAAAAAGAACAAGAAAGACGGTAAGATGTATATGACACGGCTGTCTTCTTCTCGAGCTACGGGCTAGGGACATGGCGCTCCTGAGTACGTCAATGTGTACAGTCACTGAAAGTGTAGGCTCGGAGACACTGCTCAACGGGCGAGGGCCAGGGGCCGCTTCGCGATAAGATGAAATGCAGACGTCAGTTTTGGTCATGTAGACGCCGAGCATGATACTAGTCTCCACGCCAAACAAAAACCTGTACAAGGCAGAGAATACGCTCTTAAGGCCGGTTCACACATACAGCGGAGCGCTAAGTTAGCGCTACGTGAGCGCTCAAAGAAGCGCTCATGTGGCGCTTCCTAGCGCGTGATGGTGCGCTCGGTTAGCGCTTCAGCAGCGCTCTCTTAGCGCTTCAGAAGCGCTTTGTTAGCGCTCTGTTAGCGCTACAGAAGCGCTTTGTTAGCGCTTTCACGCTTCTTGTGCCATGCTTGCTGCTGCGGAACAGCACGTGCACGGCAATTTCGTTGTTGTTGTTTTTTCCTTTGGTGGTGAAAGAAGAGGAAGTAAAAGAGCCGCTCTCCAAGCAAACGGTCGGGCAGATGATCTACAGTCATGGACTTTGAGCGACTAATTGATTGGGTACGACCTCGCCGATTTCTATTCGACATGCGGGACCTTGGTTTCAAAGACACGCAGTTAAAGAAATAATCACCTTCGAAAGAAGTCTTGTCTCTCAGCCTGGGAACGAAATTCACCAGGTACCCGTCGGCATCTCGGTGGCGAAAGATTTCGCGCACCCAGAAGGCTCTTCTGGGCGTTAAGCCATCTACACACATATGCATCTCATTGCGTATGTAACAACATTTGTCGCGTTTCTATTTCAGCGTCCCACATGTCCACCGTAGTGCTGCTGATGCATCCAACCACGGGAACTGGAACCGCATTGCACGCGCTAATCCGCAGCAGTAACCGCGGTACAAGAAGCGCTAACAAGGCGCTACTGAAGCGCTAACAAAGCGCTACAGAAGCGCTAATCGCGCGCTATACAAGAACTAAGTCACGCTCTAGGAAGCGCCACATGAGCGCTCCTTGGAGCGCTCACGTAGCGCTAACTTAGCGCTCCGCTGTATGTGTGAACAGGCCTTTAGAATGCGAAGGGAGAAGGTAAAAAGCCAATTACCTGGGGAGCTACAGAACACCCGATATCACTAACAACAAGAGCAGCGGGAAGATCACTCAAGAAAGGAAAACAGGGCCGCCAAGTAAATGCCCGTGTCGCTATAGCGAAACAAACGAGCCGAGCAGGAAAAGAGGCCCGCAAAGGAGCCTCTCAAAATGCAAAGGAGCAGCCTGCGCACGAGCTTCGCGAAGCGTGCCGAACAAAAAGTTACAGAACTCTATAGCGACGACGCGCACGCATCCCTCGTCTCCCTGGCGGAACAGATGGGGCGCCACGGCCGCGGGGCTCGCTCCACGTCAGGACAAGTTTCCCCGCTGGCTGCGCGATGAGAATACCGACTAAAACAAGAGCACGCTGGCGTTGTTATCACGCCTAATTGCGCACAAGCGGGGACAAGAGGAGCCTATTCATTACGGTGGCGTTGGGACCCGTCGGCGCCGCCTCGCGCACCACGACCGGTGTCCACGAGCCGTAGAGGGACAACGGCCGACGCTGACTGAATTGAAGACGCTCCCAAAAGAGTGCTACGCCGGATGGCACGGAGCGGCCTGTGTCGCGAAAAAAAAAAAAAAAAAAAAGAAAGCTCCGTGGATGTGCGTTTTACTTTTGGGTGCCATCTTCTCCGATTCCAGTGTAAACGCGACTTTCTCAGACCCTTTGGAGTGTAAGACACCTCGTCTTACACTACAACAGGCTCGCAGAAAGTCGCGTTTAAAAAGTACGAAGTGGGTGGAAAACAGAACGATTGGAACGCGGCAGCGCCGAGCAGAGTCCTGGCGCCAGCTCGCAGCAAAAGAAAACCAAACAATCGAGGCAAAATCAGCGTCTGCTTTCATATCTTTTCTTGTCTGTCGTTCTCTCGCGCTGTGTTGTACAGCGGTTAGAGCGCCGCTGTATGGCTCAACGCGTGATGTTTTACACCCCGCCGGGAGTATTTGGCAGGCACGTAGCCAGGAGGGGGGGGGCACGGGGCCCGGCCCCTCCCCCCCCCCCCCCCCCCCCCGAAATCTTCCATCTTGCTGGGACCCCCTCTCCCCCCCCTTCCCCTCATACAGCATTTTGTCATGAGCGGGCCCATACCCCCCGCCCCGCCCCGCCCCGCCCCCCCCCCCCCCCCCCCCCCCCCCCCCCCGACTACGTGCTTGGTATTTGGTATAAACCGCATATAAGCGATTTGGCGAGCGATGAGACAAGCGACGGCGACCCGATTCGCTGACGCTCAGTCAGTCGCGCGGGACGAGGCAAACCGCACGAAAGCGACGGGAGCAAGCGACCAAGGCGATCAGCGACGGTTTCTAGAAATCCAAAAACCGAGAGACGCGACGAGCGACAGTGAGAAATCTTCGTCGCTGTCTCCGTCGCTCGTCTCGTCGCTCGCTAAATCGCTTACATGCGGTTTACACTTTAAACTCGAAGAAACAGTTCGGCTAGCAATGGTGTCCGATCAGTGAGGAGACGAGGGCTGCGTCAGGAGTCGGTGGCACTCGGCCTGTCGACTTACGTTGCAAGCACCTAACCGGGCATGGTTAGGTGCCAGCCGTATAACACATTCTGTGTTACAAAGAGCTCGAACCCTCAAGCTCGCTCACCGGCAAAGTTGACAGGACAGACACGACCGCATGCTCCTTTATTAATTTTTTATTTTTTTTTTTTTATATCGAGGATAGCATGATTTCCGTGTCAAGTGTCGGAACTTTCCGAGGCCTCGGCCGTTTAGCCACCAAGAGGTATAACCTTCAACCACGACGAAGATAACGATCATTAATCGAATAAAGATCAAAGCTTATCCACCATTCGCAAGGGGAAGACACACTAATCATGGTGGAAACTTACAGCTCTAATTTAGGGGATTTCTTACTGTGTTACTCGTACCCTCTTCTCTATCCGTGCATGTATACCACTATGGGTATACGTGAGCTTGGCGTAGGGGTATACTCCAGTTCATTTTCATAATGGCAGTATGCGCCGTTAACTCCCCGTTGGGTGTGCATCTATGACAATGATATATGTTTCATGAATGTTATATCGCGCATGCATTTGCGAATCAGGCTTCTTGGTTGTCATAGAGTTGAAAAACAAAGATCGTGAGACTCAGCGTTAAACTCGACCTGTAGCTAAACTAGCCCCAGCGCATCCATTCTCACTGGGGGTACGAATTAAATATTAAGCACTGCATGCCATACAGACATCTATCCAAGTCGGAAACCGTATATTCATTTCCGGAGAAGGACCGGAGAAGCGGACCATCAAAAGCCTGTCAGTGGCCACTCCTCTCGATATATCGAAAAGCTCCGGAGACTTTCATTGCATGGTTTCAGAGACTCTGAAACCCCTCTCGAGCAGATAATTCTGTGCGCGCCAATGGGGAGATACCATCTCAAGATAGCCATCGTGTAATGTGAACTAAACACACACTTGAACAAACATTCAACAAACATTACAGCAAACAACTGTTCTTAAAAGAAGAATCTATCTATATAAAAAAGGAAAAAAAAAGCATAGTTGTCTACCGTTTCACCTTACAATGGGCCGCAGAGGATGCAGAGCCGTCAGAGCCAGTCCAATCGTAGTGTGAGTGCCACGTGACCTTCCGGAAGGGCGCACCGACGAGCGGTGCGCTGGGTCACGAGATAGGCTCACCGCGTCGGATTGGTTCGGGTGGCTCATAGCTTCCGCAGCGGGCCATCATAAGATGAAAGACGTAGCCTGACGTCTAGGTGCTTGTGCGCCAGACCGAGACTGTCGCATATACACGCCGGTCAACTGCAAGATACGTATGTACTTGGACACTGGAAAACACCCGCAGCATTGCCCCTACCTAAGCCGTTAGAAAGCGCAAAATACAAAAAAAAAAAAAAACAAAAAAAAAACGCTAATATTTGTTTTCGCATTCTCACTACCATCGCCATCATCGTCATAGAAGCAAAGCTGAAGCTATTTCTCCCATATAGTCCACCAGTCACAATTACTGCTATTGCGCGCGTGCTGTCACCAGCACGCATTCGCTGCATGTCACACGAGACAAGCCGGTGACCACACTGACTGCACACAAGGGATTCCCGCCGCGACCTGGATACAGTCAGCGGGCAGGTCCCATGTCACATATCGTGGTCTCTGGTCCGAGGGAACGTGGCATCGCGTCCTCGAGAGCACGGGGCATAGAGAGAGGCACCCCAACTGGCGGGGAAGCGTGCTCATGTAATCCGTCCCTGCGGAGCCGCTTGTTCGCGCTCGGGCGAATGCAGCGTCGTCGTTGGATTACGCAGCTGGCAAACTCGTTCCGCGCATTGGGCAACCGCGCCGGACAGCGACGGCTAATGAATTCCGGCGACCTTAGGCACACAAGGAGAGCCTTTGGGGACGCAAATCAATGCGGCCGAGAGGTTCGGCCTTGAACCGGCCGTGGAAAGCGCGGGACACACGTCGGCCGAGGCCCTTAATCTGCGCAGAGACGAATGATAGCGGCCCAGTTGTCTCCCAGCGGCGTTTGGGCGGACGACGCCGCCGCGCACCGGTCCCGTACCTCGTAAATTTGGCTACTCCTCCGAATTCTGCGGCCATCGCACCGGCCCCCCGATCGGAGCCCCCCGAAAGAGCCCCGGTCCCCTGCTTCGGCTATGCCACCCACTGGACGGGCTTGCACGTCCAGTCGCTCTCTTACGACAGCGACGTCTCGTATCACACTCGTACGCCTATGGGACCCCAAGTTGCGCAAGTCGCGACGGGAAAAAAACGTCTGCCTTTCCTTGCCTCTGGAAGAATCTAAAGTCTGACATCTCCTTCGAGAGACCATCGCTGCATTTTCTGTATGAATATAGGGGGGGTGCAGCCAGTATTGGCTGTGGAGTAATCTTTGAAGTAGAAAATATCTCGTTTTCTAATACCTTTGTACCACAATTTTTTATTTATTTACTTTTTTTTTTAGTAGCTTTGGAGCAGCGCATAACTAAGTTTGGAGTAATACCGGCATGCATTCGTGTCAGCACTACTGCGTGGTGGCGCATTAAGAACCCAAAGTTAGCGGGTGTACTGTACTAGCGAAATTGCCCTTCGACGGCTGTGAAGCATAAACATAAACGTAAGTTTAGCGGACAAAGGTTGCCAGGATTTATCGAAAAAGTTTATGTAAAATCTAACCCTCCAAATAATAAAGAGCGATAAATTGGCACTATACAAAGTTTTCTTCGTGACACGAAAATCAGCATCTTCTGAACCTCATTGCATCTAAAGACAACATGCCTCGTGACAAATATTTTATTTACGATGCCGATTCCCGACCTCTCGCAGTGTAGACATTCAACGTCTGATTTCCTTCGCTTTTCCTCGGTCGTGATCGCGATCTAGCTGCCTAAAAATGCAATTTAGTACACAAAAATTTAATCAATAAAAATATCTCGGTTCCTTAATGGAGAAACATTGGGACAACAACCCGGTCGATCAAAAATTCATATAACTTAAAATGAAAAAAAAAAAAAAAACTACAACTACTCGCGCTTATTCATCTTCAGTAGTGCGCCTCGAAATGCCACCAAAACTGACGATTATTTCTGCCAGTGAAATTGAAACGAAAGGTGCGAAACAATATGGGAGCGGAAACATGGATTGCGTTATGACGCCAAACCCCACTAGATTCCAATAGCTGCCAGAAAAAAAAAAAAAGAAGAAAAAAATCTTTTTCCAAAAGCCGATTTGTTCACAGATAAACGCGTTGGAGCAGTTTGGCGCCATCTTTCCCATTGGACGAGTCAAGGCGTGCATACACAAGCGGGAATGTATCAATACGGCGCAACTCGACCGCCCCCAATATACGGTACTCTACGGAAAATACCTACCAGCTACAAAAGCGCACTTTCGTAAATGTTTTTTTTTTTTTTTGACGCGGATTCGAGGAGAATTTTTTACGTGGTACTGGCCACGGTGGTGAGCCTCCTCGTGCGCACTGCGTTCACCCCTGCACTCATCAGTTCACGATTTCTACACTTTGCAAAGCGTCAGTGCCTATAGCGGATAGTCCATTTCATCGAGGGCGGTGTTTCACGCATTTGCGTCGAGTGAGACTTTAAAGGTTCAGATATAGTTTGACGCAGAGCGGGCGCTATCGCAGCCGCCACTGGTCACATATCTTAAATCTCGTGTTCTAATGTCACTGAAAGGCGCGCCTGATGCGCAACGCTGCGCTCGACATTAGCGACATTTAGCAAACCGTTACCGCGTACCGCGCAACTGAAGCCTTTAAAACGTGCTTTTAAGCGTGCGCCCCGCGGTCACGGTATCACCCGGGCGAGCGCTTAAAAGCATGCTCCAAAGGCTCCGGTAGTGAGGTACCCGGAACACGGCAAGTTTGCTAAAGCTCCTTATAGAAGAGCCTTTACGACGAAACGATCGGTACGAGTAGGTACAAGACGCTACGACAGGTTGCTATGACATCAGATGCGCCAGGGCACCCAAAACGAAACTGAATCTGATCTTGACATGGAGTTACTACATATCTCCATCACCACGCATCTATCTTCTGAATAAAAGTAAAATGAATATAAACACGTATTTTATTGCTTAAAGAACTTACTTAAAATAAATCGAGATTCTTTTACGGAGGCGAACAAGGGAGTTATTACAAAAACCGCACCGCCATCGGCATTATAACATGGACGCAACCAAGGAGATTAGAAGTACTAGGAGGGGGCACGTTGCAATATTGGTGAAGCCTAGTCATAAAAAGTTTAAACGATTTTGTGCCCAGCGTGACCGCAGATCTCTCTGGCGATTGGTGCGCGTGACATGTCACGTGTGAGATGGATGGTTGATTGTAGAAGGACTCCTTGCAGGCTTGCGCGCGCTCCGTCCGGTAGGTTTTATCAGATCGAAGGCTAGACTGTGGTGTATTCTAGTAGCCTATAGCAAGACGAAGGATAGCTACGGTCACGTGATGTGGTCACGTTGGCATGGTAAGTGGTGAGAGTAAGGAGGAAAATGAGAAAGAGGCGAGGCGTCAAGGGAGCATGGCTTGTGGAGGCTACGCGGCCGACGTCATGCCCTCTCCTACCCTTCTACTCTCCATGGACGCAACGTTGCATGTACGTGGTTACAGGGTTCTAGAGGGTGTAGTGGCAAGAGCAGCGCCCGCTTACAATGGGCCGCGTGAAGACGGTCAACGTAGATGCCGCGAGTGGCGCTGGAGTTCTGTGCCCTAGGAGAATTTGTGGCAGATGGCAGATCTGCGATGAGCGAAGACGACGAAGAAGCTGAGGCGGTACGCTTCTCCCGAACGTAGCACCGTAGCATTTTTCTTTGTGGTGTAGTGGTGGGGAGTCTTTCCCGTTCCGTTTCCCGTCTCGGTCATAAATGCGAGGAAAGACACGGACGCACACACTGCTTCGCGCCGGGATGCAAGTCAACAAGGGCAGCCACCAGCGACCGTAAGCCGTCGCTGTTTCGTGCGCCAAAGGAGGAGTCGCGCAAACTACTGGGGCAGAAAAAATCTTAATCGAGAAGATAAACGCCTCGCCGAGACATCAACGGTGTGCGAGAGACATTTTGAACCGCGCCTTATCCTTCGGGGCTATGTGCACATCGTCAATGGCGAAGACGTTAGGATTTTATGCCGCAATATATTATGACTATTTTGTAGTCTTTTTGCGTTGTATGTTGCTGCATATCTGTCATGTGCTTGCTGTGTATGTCGATGAAGTGTATTATTACTTTTCAGAAGTCATAAAGCAGGGAGTTGAGAATAAATATAGGGGTTGTTGAAGTTTGTGTTCATATCGTGTTTTAATGCTTCCTGTACTCTTAATCGAGGTATTTTCTCCTTCATAGACTGCCTTCCACAAAAGACAATTAGCTATATGCTCACCAGCTGCAGTGGCACCTCGAGCGTTCCCAAACGCGCTTGGCCTTGCACCTTGCACAACACGATGACAAAAAAAAACAACAAAAAAAACACCAGTTTATTGTTCCTCTCACTCTCACATTTAAAAATGTGAGAGATTTATTGAGATTTATTTGTCTATTTTTCCTTGTCATAACAGTATCGTGTGGTTTCTTTCGTGTGGTAGCGTTGCTGAACGACCTGTCAGTACTGCGAAGGGGGGGGGGGGGGGGCGATATTAATCAAATGATCTGCATCAAAGACACGCAAATAATAAAAGAAGAGGATAGCAGACACTCTAGAGGCATCAGTGCAAAGTAAAACCTAAAATTTTTTACATTAGCACTTGTTCTACGTCGCGAAAAGCTGCAGTCGAACCACAGTAGTACACGCCGAGCAGCGCCGACAACGAGGCTGACGGGGGCACGTTCCTGTAGCAATATCTAGAGCCACTCGATATGGCAGCGTAGCTGCCAGAGTAGCGCCACGCTTTTCCCTGTGCCGCCTCTCACCGCGATTGGTCACACGCGGTACCATAGCAACGAGCTGAGCTGGCTCGGTTTCCGTAGCAACCGAGTGACGACTCGTCACGTGACCTCTCAAGAACCGTGATGTCATCGGTAAAATGGCAGCGCCCAGAGCTGGTGGATGAGAGTTTGTTCGGTGCGCGGAGTCGTGACATGCCGCAGCTTACGATTTAGGGCTTCTTCGTGCTTTCTGAAGTAGGTATAGCGTGAAGATCTGAAAGAATTATACTTTATACCCTTTCTGTGCAAGATCGCTCTGGATATTAGCACCTGTGCGACAGCATCATTAATATCGCCTTAGCGGTGCTCGGGTTTCCGGATGTGTTTGAGGATCGATAAGACATTTAGCATGCAATTTTCGGACTCTCTTAGCTTTATTTAAACGTTGGAGTGTCTGCGAATGGATGCAAAATCTATGCGTCGTATGTTGGGCCTTGAGGAATTTGTTTCAGCCCCAGGTAACCGCAAGATCACAAACTTTTAGCGAGGAAGCTTTTGCAATGTTTACGTTTTGTACTAATCAACCAGGGAACCTGGGTTCAATCCCCACCCCTGCCCGTTTTGATCTGGATGAGCATCGTACCGGCCTGCGGTTGTGTATCACTACTGCGTGGTGCACGTTAAAGACCTATAGAGCTAGCGGTTATACTGCATTGGCTAAATTGCTCATCTACATCGAGTGACTCGTCCCAACTTTGAAATGGCTGACCAAGTATACGCTGTATAAATATTCACACAACTCCCGAGTATACTAATCAACGATTTTACGATATGCGCAGCGCAAGTTCGTCTGCTTCTTTTAGTAGGGATTGTGGTGACGTCAGAATGCCGAGCTCTGATTGGTTCTTAAAAAAGAATAGTGGGTAGACCTCAAGGCAGCTTGCTTTTAGGTCTACTTACTATCCTTCAATCGGAGCCACTCAGATCTCGGCGTTCTGACGTCACCACAACCCCTGCAAAAAGAAGCAGACGAACTTGTGCTCCCATGGCTTTTAGGATAAAATTTTCGCATTTTTCTAGCTTCCTTCGAAAGTCTGAATTTCTGAGAATCATAACGAAAAGTATACGGCGCGTGTAGGGCCTAGGGGAAATTGTTTCAGCCCTGGGTCACCGAATAATCACAGCATTTTTTAGCGAGGAAGCTCCTGCGATCTTTAACCTTTCTTACTAATCGCCAAGTTTACGAATTGGCAGTTCTGAAGATTTTGATATAACTTGCTTTCGTTGCAATAGCTTGCATTTGATCGCAGTGTTTTTTGTTTGTTTTTCAAGTGAAAAGCTGGCGTTTGCTCAAGTGACGTATATGAAATGTCCTACTATATGACAATGCATCAACATATACTATTAAACTTAGATGCTCAGAGCTGTGATCGTCTTTGTAATTAACAAGTTACAGACGTATTTATTTCTTACGAGTGTAATATTTATTTTCTGTAGCTGGGCCCGTTTTGTGCTCCTTAATGTCAGTGTGCTATGACGTTATCATCATGTGTGTATGGTTCTAAATATCCTCTTTACAATGCCTACAAAGGCCAAAATGACGTCAGCCGACCCCAACTCACGCATTCAACACGAAAACTGCGTCGCTCGGATGTATGCGCTCATCAGCAATCAATTCGTCCATTAATATTTGAATCCGCTTTCCTGGCCAATGACTGTCCTGACAAAACTTATCATCACTTGCGAATGCCAAGTTCTACGGTGTGCTTAAAAAGCGCGGTGAAAGCTTGGGGTTATCGCACCGGTGCCCTAGCATGTCACGACTGCGTGATTTCACAGTTCTCTTCTGAGCTGAGGATTACAGGTAAGGAAGAAGAAGTTTAAAAATAATTTCGTGGCCCCTTTAACACGGATATGTGTGCTACACCAGATCAAAATATTGACTTTTGAATATCGGTAAACTTCCGAACGACCATTTGGCCTGTCGGCAAGAACACCTCATATCTGGCGTCCGTCTCTCTTGATGGCGTCAACAATTCCCTAGAGACCACCATGCCGTCCTTCTTGGTTGAACCACGTCGACGTCGCTCCTCCCCAGTTGGTGAGAAAATCTCATCTTAAAGGGATGATCGGGTCTTGAAGAAATATGATGCTAAACATATATACTCGCTCACTATAGGGCAGTCGAGCAGCAGTCATGTTCCGAGCCAATCGTCCGGTCGCGGCCGGCGCAATCGGATTTTGTTCAATCGGTGTGAAATCCGAAATTACTAGGACGGTACGTTAGTCCCACGAAGCGGCCGCCATCCCGGCGGCGCCGAAAACCACTCGCCTTGTCCGTGCACGTACAATACCATAGCAGCTCTCGTCGCCCGACAGTTCCTGGGCTGCAAATCGTCTCACTTTTCAGAAAAAACAGGCACCGTTCCTCCAGAGGTTCTTGCCGTACCGCGATGCCAAGCGTCTTATACCACTTTTCAATGAACGAATGGAGATATCAACTAGACTACAAAGGTTGCCGCCCGGCGTCGCTAAAAGCACGGTTACCATGGCAACCTCCCAGGCCCAAAATGGATATCACTATCAGCGCTAATGACGTCGTGCATCTAGATGCTTTTGCGTCGTGTCGCTACTCTGGCAGCTACGCTGCCATATAGAGTGGCTCTAGGAAGGACTAGTGCCACTAGGAAGGACGAGACGAGGCCATGTCCGCTGGACTCTAGACATGAAGCGCGCGTGTCGCCGGCGCTTCGTTCTTCTTTATTCAAGCGTCTTGCCACAGTTCCTAGGGCACAGAACAGCAGCGCTACGGTGTCGTCTACGCGCAAATTCTTCACGTGGTGGCCGCCGCTCTTGCCACTGCAACTCTCTAGAACACTGTAACGTGGTGGCCGGATGACCGAGTTCCACAGGCGTGGGTACTGCGCGGGCACATGCGATGGGCCGATAAGTATATAAAAGCAGCTATACAATCTCTCAACCGGCCTCTTTCTAAGTATTTCATGCTACGATTGTGTCCAGAGGCCTCCCCCTGTACTTTGAAAGAGTAAGTTTGTCGCGCAGTCTAACTATAGTCCATCCATTGTGGCGATCGTAGACGCCACTATCTTGAAAACTCGTGAACGGTCAGGTTGCAGCCGCACTTGGTATTGTCACAGTTTGAGTGAGAAACGACGAGTGAAGCGAAGAAGATAAAATTACAGAAACCAAGAGGCGCAGCAGAAGCCAAGGGCCATTCGCTAATCCGTCATTCGCTCAAATAAGCGCCGCCATTCGCTAAAGTGTCATTCGATCAAGTGGGTGCATCCCATGTATGAGTGATGTTTTGAAGTTCGTATCGTCCCATTCAACGCTTCTGCGGCCTTAGTTTGCGAAATTCAAATTTCGGTTCACTAACCCTTTAAAGCAACTTCGAAGCATGTTTGGCACCACATACATAACATATCTGTAGACCATGTTTGTATTCGTGACTCCAGCATCACACAAGGAACAAAAGACGCTTCAGCCAATGTCTATACAGAGTGTCTGTTGCATGACGTAGAGGACGTCGTGAAATATGCAGCTGGTCTGCCAGCGCCAACTTCTATTAGGCGATATTCTTAGCACCCCAAATGCTCGAACAATCAACAACAAATGTGGTGCTTGCGTGAATTTTTTAAAAATTTACTTAGAGTTATTAAGTGGCGCTGTTTAAAACGAAGAAAAAAAGACGCCGAAGCTTGGTTTGTGCAGGTGAGTTATGCGGCTACGGAAACATAGTATAGGAAGCTAATCGTAAAGATCAATCGGCTAATTAACTAATATATGTAAATTAACGTTTTAATTACTGAGAATTAACATATCACTCTAATTACAAACTCGCAGAGCGTCATCGAAAGCCACTAAATCAGTCGATATTAGAAAGACTTGGAGCACGTGGTAAGCACGCATGGAGCGCCAAAGTTACCATTCGTGCGCCAGGAGCGAGCCTAGCGGTGCGATCACGCGCCCGCGCGGTTTATCCGTCCCTTCCACTGATCTCTACTATAGGGGGCTGGATGGCGCTTAGCTGCTCTCCGAGCCTGGCGCAAGTGAAGCCACCGGAAGTTCGATGCTTGTCCCGGAAGTCAGGTGTGCGCTGGGCTTCCTAGTGCATTCAGTCGATATTTTGGACCATGCTTTTTTGTATCTTTGATTGGGTTTTAATACTCCCGTTCTGGATTAAATCTTGAGAATGGGGCATTTGAACTTGGGCCATATTCACAACTTGATCAACTAGGATCTCGAAATGTCTACATTGAAGGGCTTCCCATGATACTTCTCGGGTCTGCATGCGTTCTTACTGAGCAACAAGCAGGCTCCCTTGAGGGAACAAGTCAAAATCCAGTGCCCTCGACGCTTTTCGAACCAGCACTCGGAAGGGTTACAAAGCCTGCCAAGCGCTCACTTCCGGGACAAGCCGCTCACTTCCGGTGGCCTCAAACCTGTTTGCTCAATGCGCCATCCAGCCCCTTCTAGTGGAGATCAGTGGTCCCTTCTCATCCGCGTTTTTTTCACCCAGCCTTGGGCCTCTTGCACCTGGGGCAACTTTAGTTCACTTTACTGCGCTTCCCACACCTTCGAAGTCTTCCCAACAATTACTGATTTAGAGGTTTTCGACGATGATCAGCAAGTTCCCAATTAAAACCATATCTATTTTCACTAATTAAGAATTTAATTAACACATTATAGGTAATTATTTGTCGTATCTTGACAATCAGCCCCCGATATTATGTCCTCCTGGCCGTATAACTCACCTGCAGAGCGCACTAGTGTAGCTTTCGCGACCTCTTTAAACAAACCTGTTAAGCTTAAAAAGAAACACACTGTATATATCGTCGCGTGCGAATAGCTGAGTCAGCAGCGTGCTCGGCTCCCACGCCGCTGGCTGGGGGTTGATCCCAGCCAGCGCTTGTCGTTTTTATCTTGGTTTTTCATAATGGAATGTTCCTGATGACTCGAGAATCTTGTTGTTTGTTCGAACTCGGAAGCTTATATATTCCCACGCACTTATAAGAAGCTTCGCATGAATGCTTGAGTTAATCGTGCTTCCGACGCCGTCAAAGTACGGTCTTTGCTACTTCATGTTTCTCGGTACAAGTTCGCCACATTAAACGTTCACTTTATTTTTGTTAATCAAGTTTGTTTTTATTCGTGACAACTGCCAATATATACGATGATGATGATTGGCGGCTGTTCCTTTTCAACAGTGCAGGCCTGTATGTGTCAGGGACCTACACTCTAAAAAATGTCTGTGCGTCTACTTTCACGCACAACACTCGGAGTACCAATCAGCGCAACTTACGGAGGCAGCTCAGCGAATAACGATTTCTGAAATATATGTTTAGACCAAAAAACGCAGTCTGAGTTGTGAAATTAAGCAATGCAAAACGTCACGCTTGCATTGCTCAATGTCACAACTCAGACTGCGTTTTTTGGTCTAAACGTATGTTTCGGCATCGTCATTCGTTGAGCCGCCTCTGTAAGTTGCGGTGATTGGCTTTCCGCATGTTGTGTGGGAAAGTATCCGCAGGGGCTTTTTTTCCGAGTGCAGCCTGTGGAATTTTCTTAACCCCTTGGTTGCACGAAGAGC
The DNA here is from genome assembly GCF_016920785.2 of Ixodes scapularis. Classification (NCBI taxonomy): domain Eukaryota; kingdom Metazoa; phylum Arthropoda; class Arachnida; order Ixodida; family Ixodidae; genus Ixodes; species Ixodes scapularis. The sequence continues at coordinate 51,422,627 of NW_024609835.1, read as the reverse complement.
CACCCATATTCTGACCTTCTCTCGATGGTTTTTTACCACTCCCCCGGAGCATGGGACGAAGCCGAGTACTCCTGCCAGCGGGCGCTCACTGGGTGTCTGTCCGCACTCCGCTGGTTCTGTTTGCAGTCGTGTTGGGTGCAGGCCGGCGCGCAACAGTACAATATGTTCGGTCGTTTCGTGGCCGCAGGTATACTAACCTACGTCGTCGAAGCCACCGAAACGCTACGTCGAGGAAAGCCCAGGACGAGCGGTGCATTTTCTTCCGCGGCTGCTCACCGCGTCCCCGGCGTCTGCTATCAGCAGTGCCTATCGGCAGCCACTCGAGGAGGCCCGTTCGTTTGCAAGGAGGCCTAATCTCGGTCGGCGGGCATTCGATCTGGAGAGCGCGCATAAACAACCGCCGAGGGGGAGGCGGCGCGGCCACATTCAGCGCACGTTGCCACGAGGGGCCCGTCCGAGGGGCCGTCTCCTCCCGACTGCTGCGACGGCACGGAGCCAGCCTCCGGCACGCCGCCGCACGCTCCTACTATATGCAGATCGGGTACACCGCGCCACTCCGAACGGGCTTCCCCGACGATTCCAAGCGAGGAGCGCGCGCTTCGAGGGCGGCAGGGATGAACGCTGCGAGAAACCGTCGGTGAAAAATTGCCCTCCTGTCCACAGAATCTAGTGCTAAACCTCCGTCACAGCAATATGCACGTTGCTGTTGAGCGAGGAACGACAGCCACCGTCGACAACGTTCGTAGTACACTCTACCGAGGCGGTTGTTCTTGGCACACAGTAAGTTACAAAACAGGGTTCCGTGTTTACGCGAGTTTATCTTCCCTTAAACTCAGAGGCTGTTTTTTGGAGTCTATTTTTGGTAAATTTCCCATTCTCCGAAATTCAAAGTTTAGCATTGCCGAAATTCTAGTTTTCCGAAAATGTACAATAATAGTATGCCGACAGAAACGTCCCTGTAAAAATGTAACAACAGTGAAAAAAAAAAATAAAAAAAAAACGCTCGTAATATTTAGGCGAGCTTCCTTTATCTGGAGTTATCGAGCTAAAAGAGGCTCGCCTGGATCTAGTAAGCGATATTTTTTTTTCACCGTCCCATATTTGTATGTGTAATTGCAGACAAGGGTTGCTTTACTAGGGGTCGATTCTACCGAACCACTAAACTCCTGGATGTAATCGTATAGGAAAGCTTTCGTCTTCCCATCTTTCTCGAGTTCGCGGCACCTCGTCAAATTTCCTCTCCAGAGTCGCAGATGCCATCGAAAAATGATGCGACCGGGGGGTGGAAGGAGTAATATCATATGATAATATCGTATGAAAGCTCCGGTTTGCTCCCTGCGAGATTTATATTTACAATTTCGCGTACTCGTTACATCCTCAAATTTCTTGGAAATCGCCGCATCGGCACATGCACTAAAATGAGAATTTCAACTGAACAACAAACATCGCAATGTTCCGTGGGAATAGAATGTCAATAAAAAGACATCAAACTTTTTGAGGTGTATAGTTTTTATTCCACGGCTCTAGAATTTTGTTTTTGCATCGATTCCCATGGGCCACATTCAATAAAAATGATAAATTTCTGCTTTTCTTGACGAAAGATCGTAATCTTCCCCAGGATTGTAATTGCCTGGGTATCATAAAACGCAAATCTATTCGAATTTTGTTATTTTCTTGAAAAGTTTTTATTCCGCGGTATGTCCCAGCAAGTGGGTACCGATAAACCCCGAAAAGTAACCGCCGGTCAGCTTTATTCAAGTCAGAGAGAAGTGAAAAATACAAATCAAAGCAAATTTTGAATAGAAAAAAAAACAAAAAAACTATACTTTGTTTTAGCTTTGGTCCGAGCGCAGCCGATGTTATGAGCCGAAGGGCCAATCGAATACCGAAAGAGGCACAACGTGATGGCGTGCACTCTGCAGTTGATAGGACCAACCGGTATTCGCCGTCTCTCTGTGCACTGTTCCTCCGCCGGCTAGCCCTATCAAGCGCAGAGAGCACGCCATGATGTTGCGCTTTTTGCGCTGTTTCATTGGCCCTTCGGCTCAGAACATCGGCCGCGCTCGGACCTAAGCTGAAACGAAGTATAGTTTCATAAAAATTGATATTTATCAAAAGCTTCATTTTGTGTTTACCCGGATGGCAGACCCCCACTGAACTGCCCACGAGGTTTCCGCCTTCTTCGGTAGTACTCTGAGCTATCCGATTATTCGAGTAGAGCGCATGTTCCATGAACGTCAGAGAATCCCGCAGCCGTGTCGTGTTTTCTTCAACACAAACACCGATCAATGCCAACCTTTTTTTATTTTTTCGACACTAAAAAATAAAAACAACTAAATATACGGGAAAAACTAAACGTAGGAAAAACAGCCCCGAATATAAAGAAAAGTAAACCCCGAAAACACGGAACCCTAAATATTCCGTGTTATAAAAAACTCTACCCTTCTCTCTGTACCGTACACGAAGCACGCGTGGCACCGATAGCTAAACTGTATTGGCTTTTCGCGTGACCAAAAATACACGATGACTTCTGGCGTCCTGAACAAATGTCGAGGAAGGAAAACCCCATTTTGTCAATCGTCCTGGTTTGAGAAGGAGCTGAAGGGAGGGGGGGGGGGGGGAGAAGTTCGCTGGCAACGCACGGTGAAACCGCTCGACGGCGATTCGACCGCACAAGACTGCAGAAGCAGCAGCCTACATCAGCGTCCCTTCTATGAGGATTTCGAGACAAATGGGGCGTGCTTCCTGACCACCAAAGATCGGTGCGTTTCTGCTGAAAGCGTGCTTGCTTGGGCAATTCACCACCATCAATTTACACCGCCACAGCTCTCTACTCCCCCGTGCTAAGGACCAGACGTAAATACCCCCTGTCGAACTCAAAAGCATCAACATCGATACCACGCCTCATGTGTCTCGGATCATAGCGTCCAAATGAGTTCAAAATTTACGTGCCCTTCGCAAGATGTAGGCACATGTAAGAGTACAAAGTATAAATAATGGCGAAATACAGCGAGATGGTTTGCAAATACTTGCTCTCGGCGATGAGAATTTCAAACTCGCGGAAGGGATTAGCAACATTGGAGATGGGTCTTTGCGTGTCTCTCACTTCGAAGACGCAATCGCGACATCGTCAACGCCGTTGGCGATCACGACAGGTATACATTTCCGAAGTTCGACAAAAGTTTGCGACACGATAATGCGACCAATATAGCATTTGTACTCTGGTCTGCGCACTGTAAAAAAAAAAAAAAAAAAATGTTTGTCATATAACGGACAATATCCAATTTCGGTCAAAATAAGTCAACGGTTCTGTTAGATTAAATTACAGACAAGTTTATTAGTTAAAAGACAAGGCTTTTGTTATTCGTCAAGAACACAAATTTTTCGTAAATAAATAGCCTAAATATATTAGAATTGTCGGTAACACCGTTACTTGTATCGCTTTACCGCCAACACTGCATCACAGCCACTTTGGTTGGCTCGGCACGAGCCACGCCAGGACGCTCGCCGCTCGCAGCAGGAGCTGCAAGTTGCTCGCGCGTGCGTCCGTGTAGGCATATGACCGAAGCGTCATGATCCCTCCTAATTTGCGCCGTCATTTTTTCTCTTTCTTTTTAATACGAGTTGTGATTTCTTTTTTTCTTTTTTATGTGTGTGAACAATATAGCAGGAACTGTGTGCGACACACGAGACAAAGGAACAAAAGGGGACCCAGGACGGCTGTTAACGCTTAAGTTAGGTAAATTAAGCGGCAAACTTTTATATATCATCTTCCAGCGCCTGCATTCACCAAGATACATGTCCACCATCTCCAACATTCACCAAATATTTAAACCAAATTCAGTAACTTTATGATTGGGGACTTTTAGTAAACCGTTACCGTGTTCCGCGTACCGCACTACCGGAGCCTTTGAAGCATGCTTCGAGGGCTCCGGCAGTGGGGTACGCGAAACACGGTAACGGTTTGCTAAAAGTCCTTATTGACAAATTACATTTTGCAGGCAGTCAGGGTTTTGTTGGGCGCGCCCAATCAATTATCACCCCGTGTGTCAGAAGCCTGAAATAGAAGTTAAAGCAGTTCGTTCGTGCACGGAAGACCTGTGGAGCTCGATGGACGTCAGTTATCAGAACCCCGCAGATGTTCCAGTGAATGGCTGCGAGCGTATGGCTCGTGCAAAATAATGTGTATCGAAAAATAAGTAATAAAAATTGTCATTAAAAACAAATCTGCACAAGTTAGTAGGGAGCGTGACGCTGCGGTCATGACCCACGGACGCGCGCGCAAGCAGCTTGCTCCTGCTCAGCTTCTGCTGCGAGCGGTGAGCTTCCTCGCGTGGCTTGCGCCGAGCCAACGAAAGTGGCTGTGACGGAACTTGCAGCGCACCACCGGTGCAGCGTCGAAGCTTGTGTTGTGCTTTTTGAAGGTTACACACATCGGAATATAGACGCACCCCCTCGGCAGCGGCCTACTCTCCATCCCGCAGTTTTAGCAGTTACCAGAGGCCTCCAGGCCTCTGGTAACTGCTAAATGTGTCGACGGTCACGCGCTTTGTCGTCCGGATTTCATTCAAACCGATAGTATAGGGTGGTCCAAGTCATCAGGCTCGATCTAAAATGGACCGTAAAAATCTATTCCCGCACGTAGCCATCTAAACTTTTCGTCAAACGTATATTTCACAGGTCGGTTTTTCCTTGTAAAAATACAAAGCGTAGTTCTCTTTTAGTAAAAAAATAGGGCCAAGAAACTTGCCAGAGCCTACGGAGGGCGGCGACCCAGACGACCAAATCCAGTAGTGGGGTATGTTTGGCGTTCGTATTAATAGATGGCGTCGGGAGCAGCGTCGGAAAGTGCAGCCGACCAGCGAAAGAAAGCAGACGACACGCAGACGCCTGCTTTTTTTTTTTTTTTTTTTTTTTTTTTTACTTTAAGTTTTGCTTTTATTGTCCGCATTTATTTTTAAACCGAAGGTACATTTCAGAAAGATTATGTTCATTTTAATAAACCACGGTGGTCACGAGCGAGCCGTCACGACAAGGAGGTAGCGCCATCTATCAATACGAACGCCAAACACACTCCGCTACTGGACCCTGTCGTCTGCGTCGCTGCCCGCCGTAGACCCTGGCAAGTTTCTTGGCCTTATTTTTTATAGAAAAAGAGAAGCTTTGTGATTCTACAAGAAAAACCGACCTGTGAAATCCACCTTTGAACGAAAAGTTTAGATCGCTACGTGCAGGGGTCGATTTTTAAGCTCCATTTTAGATCGAGCCTGGTGACTTGGACCAGGCTGTATATAGAAATCGAGCAACCCCGTGTTAATCAACAGTATACAGTCACAGCGATAGCTACGACCCGTCAAGTCGTTGGGCATTGACGTCGCGTTCATGCACCGTGGGGTGCGTGAACAAAAGCGTACGGAACAAAATAACGTCTAACCCTTTTGTTCCGATAGGTTTTGTTTCTATTTTGTTCAGGAGCGCGTAAAAGCGTGTCTTCCTCCACGAGCTCTTGGCACTCACAGTGCTACGACTGCATTTTGTTATCGGCTATTTTTTTTCCCCCAGAGAGCGCATGCAGTGCGCATCAAAATGGCTAGGTGGCGTAAGCTACCGCCCGATCCAAAGGGCTCAGCCGTATTCATCCATCCATCCATCCGGCTATACTCCGTTTCACCTGATGTTGTACCGCAGCGAAGGCTAGAAGCGCGAGCTCACAGCGTTGGCAGCTGCCCTGAGTGCACGAGAGCTTGTGCCGCCGAGAGACCGTTTTACTGAAAGAGGGCGAGAGAGAAAAGGGGAAAGGGCTACCGGCGCTTTCCCCCTTTCTGATTGTGTAGAAAGAGTGAAAGTCCCGGATGAGGGGCTTGGCCGGTGTTGGGTGTCGGCTGTGCCCGAACTTCGTTCGCGCTTTCTTTTCTGTTTTTGAACTCGCAAACTTAATTAGAGCCACGAGCTTCGATGGCAACAGTCCCCCGGTCATGGGGACACCATTGCTGGGTGATAGGGTGCACAAATAACGACAGAAAGCGTCGAATACTGCCCAAGGATGGAATCCGGCAAGGCAAGTGCGGCTGCAATGTTTTGAAGCTCCATCGCTTTTCACATGACCCCGGTCTTGGCGGCAGTGGATTGCGTCCGTAAACCGAAAAGACCTTTCCTAAACACCATCCTCTCGACTGTGCTCGGAACATATTGTGAATGGAGCGCGTACCGAACGCTGTACCGCCGATGAACATGGGGTACGCTCGCAAGGTGCGTGCCAGTTTTCTCGTGATAATTGCTGTTTCAGCTTGTAAAATTTTGTGACTGAATTTATCTTAATGTTGATAATTTGCAGTGGTGACTGACTCGATTTCATAATTTACAACACTTAGTTGAAGGTTCATTTCCGCCACCGGGTGAGGCTAGAAATTGTTGAAAAGGTAGTTCTATCGGTTTTCCTGAATCGCGATCTCCTGCGCGATACCAGAGAGCCGGCAAAAGCGCTCCTTGGAGTGCCGCTGGTGGGTTGTTTCCGTTGATTGGGCGCTTTGAAGCGCTGAATAGTCGCTGCAGGGTACGTATCGTGTGTTGCGATCTGCGTCTTCGAGCCCAGTGTGCACGTTTCTTTGTTCGAGTCATGGCATCCGCCAGTGCGGCGACGGGGGGAACAGCGGCAGCGAACGTGTCAGTGATAGAAATTGGAGGTTAGTACTCAAAATATTGCATCAAATAGTAAAATAATTCGTGGCTTCTTTGAGGCTTTCTGCGGTTCGATATAAGCACATCTAGAACGTCTTCGTCGTTCATCCACAAGGAAATATAAGAACACGGACACGCAAGATAAAAGCAGCGCAGCAAAACGATCTGTAGCAGCTCCGGGTGTTTACAAAAGTTAATTGAGGTTCCCGTTTCGTGTATCGCTTGTTCATTACTAAAAACGGCTACGTTGAAATAGGCTTATTGCAAGCAAAAATTTATGAATGGCTCATCATTTCCAGTTATGCGGAAAGTGGTGGAGCTTCAAAACATTGCAGCCGCACTTGCCTTGCCGGATTCCATGCAAGCTACGAGGTCCTTGGGCGGTATTCGACGCTTTCTGTCGTTATTTGTGCACCCTATGACCGAACAATGGTGTCCCCATGACCGGGGGACTGTTGCCATCGAAGCCCGTGGCTCTAATTAAGTTTGCGAGTTCAAAACAGAAAAGAAAGCGCGAACGAAACATTGGGGCACTGCAGACGCCCAACACCGGCCAAGCCTCTCATCCGGGACTTCCACTCTTTCTACACAATCAGAAAGGAGGAAAGCGCCAACGGACGCCGCCAAGCGGAAAACCGGGAACCAGCCGGTCCAGGTCGCTCCGCGCCCCTCCGCGTCTCTGGTGGCGTTCGCGGAGACGTGTTGTCGGCGCGGTGGCGAGCGATGTAATTTGACGAAGGTCCGAATATTTCTTAAGTTTGCCTGAGTGATCATTAGTGTGGTGAAGCCTGAGTAGATTGTTTTCTTCTATTACATGTTTGAAAGCCCGTTTACTCCACAGCACACGGTCGCGTGCTTTCGATTTCTTGGATGGGGAGGAATCACGGAAAAACTTTTTGATTTCTTGTCTGTCTCGAATCACATTCAAAGTGACGACTGCTTGGTAACTGATGCTGGAGGGAACATCAATGTTGCAGTCAAGTGAATGGGAACGTTCGATAGCTGCTTTTCTTGAGTTTGGTTGTGTTCGGTTAACTTCAAGTTTGAGCCACCCACGCCGGTCGGTGCGTTGGCTATTCATCTTGGCTGCTTTTCGCCGAAAAAGCCTCTGGACCACACTGAAGGAGTTGGGCTTATTTCGCAATTACTTGATTCAGGAAAACTTGCTCATTGCAAATGATGAATGAGGGAAATTATCTGTTTTCAAAAGGTGGGAGACAGTCTCGCAACGTTAGATGCTGTCACGGCATTTTGACCTATCGCGCCTCCGATATTTATATTACGAGGACGTCGAAGCCAGCAGCAATATACGTCTACATTGGTCAGGTTGACCGGCCACAAAAAATACTAATTTTCCCCGTTCAATGCAGAGAGGTTCTGCGCGGATCTTCAATGAAGACTCTCTTCAGTTTGTCCCCGTGCTGCCGGCTATAGAACCATTTGGCTAAGTTTAGGTAGTATGTCTCCGTCTGTCAAATATACTTTTATTCAGCAGCTCACCTAATAGCTAGTCAACTAAGCTCATATTTCAACCCGAAGGATATACTAATATCGCTTTAGTGGGACCCCCCCCCCCCCCTCCCCATAGTACGTAATATAATACATAACCCGCTCGTCAAAATGACTTCTCGATTGCTACTAAAACCTGAATTGAAATACAAGTATCAGCTGCTTAGTGGGGCGCCGGCGGGTTAACATGGTCCTTGGCTCAAGAAGCGGTTGCTTAATTTTCGTGATTTTCCTGCAGCCTGTGTTGTTGGCCGAGCAGACGACTGGAGCTGTTTCGTAAACGCGGATACGCACAAAAGCTCGATTTCGCGGACAGATAAGTCGCATGGTCGAGGCATGCGAGTTAGCAGAAAAGTTACTCTCTGCGGAACAATTCTATAGTCATCGCCGCTTTCCTTAGATGATCAAAACTGATTAGTATATTACCGTCTCTCCGGAGCCCATAGTTTCGGTTTTGAACGAAATCTCCGAAACGAAAGTTTGACACGAAAAGAACAAAAAAACACCGGCAAAACAAAACTATGCTTTGCAAGTTTATCTGCACCGGCTACACTTAACCCTCTCAATTCAAATACCTATACAATTGGGCATTAAAGAAAAGAAAATCTGTTCAATTGAACGCGCCACCTGTTCAGGCGGCCCGGCCGAGCCGCCGCGACCTGGACTCAGCCGCCATGTTTGTTTGGTGGGGGCGCCTCCTATACACTCCGTGCGGGAACTATAGGGGGCGCTTTGAAAAACGCGCGCAGCGCCGCTAGCGGAGGAGCTGGCGTTCGACTGCGAGGCGCGTTCAGAAGCCTGCGGCGCCTTTTCGCATGCCAAGCTGTGGCGGCGGAAGCGCGCACGTACGAAACCTTTGCTTTTTGAGCCCATAAGTTGAGGGTGACGTTGCATAAGTGCTGGGGCAGAAGGGCATTTTGCTGTTCTCCACTTCTTATATATTGAGTTAGAGTCATTATTAGGGGTAATTTCTCTAGTCGCGGCCGAAAAAGAAGTTGAAGCAATTTTCCCAAAAAACAAGACGGCCGCCACCATAATTGCTCTGAGTGCGAAATTTATTTCGCTCGTCGCTGTAAACCTAGGACTGCTGGAACGATGATATTTGGAGGCGAGTGAGATGTTCACTAAGTTTGTGCACGAAGAGTGCCAAGTTTCTTTAGGACAGCAGGCGTGAAAGTTATGTTTATAACGAAAAAAGAAATAAAGCTGTACGGGATATCCAATATTGGACCCAAAATGTTGTGTTATAGCGGGCTGTGCAAAGTGCAGATTTGGGCACACAGGTGCTTGGACTTGACAGTAACATGACACAGCACTTATTATACAAAAAAAAAAAAAAAGGTGGCATAGGGAAATCAGGTGAAAATTTGGTTTGGGCGGCGTAACTCAATGGGAACCGGTTTTGTCCATGAAAAGGCTGTCAAGAGAATACCACTGGTCGGGGGAGGTGGAGACTTTAGAGGTAGGAAGGAACTAGTGGACTGTACTTCCAATTGAAACAACTTTACGAAAGGTGGTTTCAAAGCCGAGAAAGCAAAGTTGTCGGCCAACACACGGTTTGGCCGCCAAGGGCTTTTGCGGTCAGCTGTTGTGTAATAACCTGTTGTGCGAGGGGCTGATTTTCGGCGCACAGGTACTTTGACATGACCGTCACTTGGCACAACACATGTTATAACAAAAAGAGTTGGCATAGCGAAACCAGGTGGAAATTTAGTTTGGGCGGCGTAACTAAATGGGAACTGGCTTTGACCGTCAAAGGCTGTCAGGTAATACCACTCATCGTGGGAGGTGCACACTTTACAGGTAGGAAGGGAACGGTAGACGGTACTTCCAGTTCGAACCACTTTGCGATAGGTGGCTCTAAAGCCGAGAAGAAAAAAAATGTTGTCTACAGAACTCGGGGTGTCAGCGTTTCCACATCCAAAAGGAGGCTGATCAAGAAAGAAAGCACACCACATAAACTTCCATACTCAAACTTCGATTCTCCAGTGATTCCAAGTTTCATTGTTGTTTTCTTTAGATTTATATTTGTCACTTTTTTTAGCGTTAGAATCTTTCTTCATGAAGTACAGATTGCATGCCATACTTGTCCGGAAATATCATCGACACGTACGATGGGGACGAAACTTCTTTGGAGGGCATTCCTCCAACGAAATTGGCACTGCATACCCGCGAGTGTGGGATGGCACTTCAGTTCGTCCCATCGCCGCTGACACATGTAGGCGTCACTGATACGCAAACAAACGCAGAGCGCAAAGCGGCAGTGTAGAATATGTCAGCCGTGCCGACACAGTGGCAGCCATGATCGGGAGACCAAATTTCTCGCGTCGTACGGCACGGCTTCATCGTTGTCGCTGTCCCACAAAACATCGGCGAGGTGAAAAACTGAAACTTTGTCTCCACGAGATACGACGCATAACTATTGAAGCACTTAATGACGCAGCACAGGCAGCACTTCATGCTGTGAACCCAGCGCAACCGCACCGCTTCGACTTCAATGCGTACCAACGTACGCGGCGTGGTTTCGGTTTCGTTTTCTCTGGGGTTCTCACTGCCTACCTTCGGTACCGGCTGCGCGGCGGCGCGCCAGTCGCGTCGCACGGAGTGTATAGGTCGCTGGAGTCGCGAATAGCCTTTCCTGTGGTACAACACAAGGTAAAACCCCTAAGTAAAGGCCTGTTCACACATACAGCGGAGCACTAGGTTAGCGCTAAGTGAGCGCTCGAAGGAGCGCTCATGTGGCGCTTCATAGCGCGTGACTTCGTTCTAATATAGCGCGTCATTAGCGCATTAGTAGCGCCTTGTTAGCGCTCCAGTAGCGCCTTGTTAAGCGCTCCAGTAGCGCCTTTTTGGCGCTTCATTAGCACCGTGTTAGCTCTTCAGTACCGCTTCTTGTACCGCGGTGCTGCGGATTAGCGCGTGCACTGCGGTTCCGGTTCCTGTGGTTGGGTGTGCATCAGCAGCACCATGGCGGACATGTGGGATGCTGAAATAGAAATGCCACAATTGCGCTTACATACGCAATTAGTGCATATGTGTGTGGACGGCTTAACGCCCAAAAGAAAGAGCCTTTTGGGTGCGCGAAATCTTTCGCCACCGAGATACCGACGGGCACCCGGCGAACCTTGTTCCCAGGCTGAGGAACCGAGATACAGAGCTCTTTCGAAGGCGAGTATTTTTAACTGCGCGTCTTTAAAACCACGGTCACGGATTTTGAATAGAAAGCGATGAGATCGTACCCAATCAATTAGTCGCTCAGAATCCATGACTCTGGAGCGTCTGCCCGACCCTTTGCTATGGAGAGCGGCTATTTCGCTTCCTCTTGTTTGAACGCCAAAGGAAAAGCAACAAAAACGGAATCGCCGTGCACGCGCTATTCCGCAGCAGCAAGCACGGCACAAGGAGCGTGACAGCGCTAACAAAACGCTTATGAAGCGCTAAGAGAGAGCTTCTGTAGCGCAAACAGAGCGCTGCTGCAGCGCTAACCGAGCGCTACAACACGCGCTAGGAAGCGCCACATGAGCGCTCACGTAGCGCTAACTTAGCGCTCCTCTGCATGTGTGAACCGGCCTTAAAAGGCGGGTTGTTGACGCTGTGGCGTAGCTCTGAGGTAACGCCACTTCGCACGCAGCGGATCCGGGTTCGATTCCTGTGGGTGGCAGCGATCTTTTTCAAATATTTGTCAACATCGACGACGGACACTCTACGGCCCCACTACGCGAACTACAACAACGACAATAATTCTACACTCTAAAATAAGGGGAGGAGAAATAGAGGGAAACCTAGTTTGCTCCCTGTCGCCAACGGAAGGGAAGGAAGTTGCTCCCGTTCCTCAATTTCCCCAATGTACGTGCAGCGCCGTTTGGTGTCGGGTGAAAAAGGGACGAGTTCTCCTCCGTGTTCACGGCGGCAGCGGCGGTAGAACCGAACTGCCCCCAGTGTTTCGAACGCCAACCTCTCGTGATATTTTCAAATTTCAAAAGGGAGTGAGAGAGAACTTGTATAAGCGATATGAATGCGCATACCCCAACTTTGTCAGGATAAAAGGTTCTGATGACAAACAATTTAGCGTTCGCGGTTTACCATGGATCGAAAGAGGAGTAAATAGTTCTACATATACAAAAATGTGAGAATGATTTCTCCTTTTGTGGTTTATTCGTAGCCCATTGTGATTCTCCGTCAGTGCATGTTATTTAAGGCAATATACGGGTAGTTTGATATTAAATTGAACATCATTTTATAAAAAGAGGGCATGGCGGTTACATGAATGCCGTCTCTTCCCTGTGTAGTTTGGGGCTATGAAAGGACGTTACGTGAAAGAATAATCGTCGCGCTAATTGAATAATTAACTAAAATATAATAATTATGAAAGCCTCCAAAATCAGCGTCAGCCTTGGATTTTAGCATAATCCATCAAATGATTATGAAAAGTCAATTAATGGATTTAGTTAAATAATCTACTACGGCTCTTATGAATACGCTGGATAAAAAGGTATGAACTATTCACTGTAAAAATGTCAAAGAGATATTAAGTAGGAGTAATATTTGATGAGCCTCTGCGTGTTTATGCGACAAAGGCCGCAATTACCGGCCAAGACGAAGTTAAAATAAGGCTGTCATATATATATACTGGGTGTATCAAGGAGTGGCCAGGCTCTTTAAATCGACCACAAAATTCGATTTCTAAGCCTATCGCGCTACGACTTTGTGCAACGTTGCCCACAGATGGTGCTTCTCTTTTTTTTTTTTTTTGTAAAATTTGCAAAGAGCGAATTGACCCGAGGAACATGTAAAGAAAGAAAAAGGCTTAGCTCCTATCGAAATTTTGCGAAGCCACAGGTATTTAAACAGTACGGCGCCGTTTCGCACTCGAGACAAGAGATGGCACAAGCGGTCACGATGTCAACTGCGCCAACGAACAACCATACGGCCAATACGGCGCCGAGAGCCGGCGTCTATAGCAGACGATCTTTTCGACTCAAAAACGGCGCCAGCTTTTCTGGTATCTGTTGCCAGTGCATTATTTTATCATCCTTGCTGATATAACATATTGAATGGACACATAATCAATTAAAAAAATAATTTGTCAAAAAAAAATTTTTTTTGGAGGGGGGGGGAGGGAAGTTTTTATGTTGTGTGCTTTGCAGTTCCTTGTTGTTACCTCGCCTGTTTTTGTTTCTGCGACTGTCGCCGCCTGCGGAACGCGCTCCGCTTTTGAGTCGAAAGTTCGTGCTAAAGACGCCGGCTCTCGGCGCTGTATGCTCGTTCCTTGGCGGCAGTTGGCATCGCGACCGCTCGCGCCATCTCTTGTCTCCCGTGCGAAACGGCGCCGTATTGTTTGAAGACCTTTGGCTTCGCCGCATTTCTATAGGAGCTAAGCCTTTTTCCTTCTTCACTTTTTCCTCAGGTAAGTTCGCTCTTTGCAAATTTTACAAAAAATAAATAAATAAATAAATAAATAAACGCGCCATTTGTGGGCAACGCTGCACAAAGTCGTAGCGCGATAGGTTAAGAATTCGAATTTTGCGGTCGATTTAAAGAGGCTGGCTACTCCTTTATAGACCCAGTATATATAGCGATCGCGTGAACGTGGTAGGCGTAGAGGAGGGCGCGTGTTTGGTTTATATATATATATATATATACGGAGTGGTATCCGCACTACGCCAGTACAATATTTCGATGAAACGCTCCACCGTAGTCGACTTTCTGAATTTTTAAACGAAATGCGCGCTGCATAGAATACGAATTTCAGAAACCTGCAGTGTATACGGTTGCGGTGTCCGGACGACGTTTTGCGTTGCAAAACGAGACTCGTTAACTCAGTGCGGAACGCACAGCACAGTGCCACCGCCATTTCCAGTACGAATATCAGGGTCTTCTTACCATTCATTACCGTTCTAAGCAAAAAAGAAAAAAAAAGTAGAACAAAAAGAAGACAGAAGTAGACAGGATACGGCATTTCGTGTACATTCTCAAGGCGTTGAACGAGTTTGAGGCTTTTGAAGCTCATCAAGATGACCGTTGAGCTACGTGGCTCAACGAGCCAACTGGGTGAGCTTCGAAGGTCTCAAACTGATCACAAAACCACGAGAGGAAGTATGCAAAAAGTATATACGACTGTAAAAAAAAAAGGTGTGTACACAGTTTCCAGTATATATATATATATATATATATATATATATATATATATATATATATATATATATATATATATATATACGCAAAGTACGTACGCGGCGTAGTGACAAGCTGAAAACCGAAAGTCGGTAGAAATTAAATTCGTTCGCATCCAGTTTGAAGAAAAAAAAAAAGAATCAGACGCAAGTGGAGCCACGGAGTCTGGCTACCGACAAGTTTCCAGATGCGGCATTCTGTGCACGGCCATCTTCCTAATCGGACGGTGTCAGACAGGTGCGAAACAAAGAGGTGCCCCAAGGGCAGGACGGAGACGCGGACGCCCCGGCGGGGGGTCGCTTGAGACGCGATATCCCATATCGCAAAACGGGCCTCATACATATATATACGCCATCGAGGATCCGCAGCAGCCAGCCTCTGGGACACGGGAAAGAAAAATTACGGGAGCTTGGAGGGACCCAACAGCCCGTCCCACGGCGTCGCCACCACACAGCGCCCCGTGCGTTGTCAACACGGCGGGACAGAAAAGAGAACTTGGTGCGCCTTCTGGAAACCTTGGATAAACAAATATCTCACACACGAACAGTGTGTCAAGGTTCGCGGGTTATCATTACGAGAGAGCGTGGACGATTATGATCACGAGAGCAATTGCTTCAGCGCGGGATCCATAAAACATATATGACATGAACCAAAGTCACGCGCCCCACGTGGCTGGTAGATGCGAAATCGTTCACTCATTCGCTGGTTGAAATAACGCCCGTGGACGGTGCGGGGCACCGGCTGTGTAGCTGGCTGACATGTGCACTCCGAAACGTGAAGTTGAAACGTCCAGAGCCGTGTTTCAGCTTTACGTCGTGTTGACTCCGACCGCGGTGTGTAACACTTTTAGGCACAACACGCTACATGAAGAAAGTTCGCAAGCAATTATACATTCGCTTTGCTCGCCTAAAAGGGGCACTGACACCCCAAAGGTCGTATTTATTTTTATTGTCTAAAACGATGCAAGTTGCAGCCATAGACACGCAAAAAAAAACCGCATCGCGAAAAAAAATTTTCCCGCGCGCACGCGCGCCTTTTTTTTTTTTTTTGGCGTTTGATTTTCCCGCCTCTCGCCTCCTCGCTTCTTTTGATCGGTGACGTCAAAAATCAGGAAATTTAGAAGCTTTGTAGGCGGCATCTTTATAACATTTAATGACGGCAATCCTAAAACATGTTTTTTAACGCAATTGCGAACGCACTACGGCCCTTCTTTTTGAAATACCAAAAATCGGGAGTTCGTTGTGGTGCCGTCTCCTGGATTTGTATCCTCCAACGGAAAACAGGCGACACCGCTCAAAACCGGTCCGCCGCAACGCCGGCGCTAGCCGGCGCTCGCTCCTTTCCTCCTCGCTTTGGGTCGCCATGGCAACAGCAGGGAGTGGTGACAGGAAAGGGGACTCTCAGGTCTCCGCAATTTTTGACGTCAAGGCACCGGCGCCGATCGCGCGGGAACTTCGAATTCGGCATTTGGAAATTGTTTTTTTACTTCACGAATACTGAATTCCCAAATTTCAAATTTTGAGGGTAATGTCCCGGCATCGTTTTCGACCGTTTCGGATAATAAAAAAAAATATGATTTTGATGTGTCAGTGCCCCTTAAATGACGAAAATGGTTTATGCAGCTCTGCAGGACGGCCCTTAAACCTCATTTCCTACTACAACCATGTCGTTAAGTACTAAACAACTTGCGTGACAAGAATAAACCGCCGCAAACCAAAGACAAAACTGAGCCGTAAAAGTAAAAAAAAAAGCCAAGGTCCAGCGAATTTTACATCTATTAAGTGCACGGCTAAGCAATGTAACTTACAGTCATTGCGCAGTGTATAACCTTTAATTCCTTTTAGAGTACACAAAACCTCGGGCACGTAACTATACGGCTTTCTGTTGCCTCCGCTCGTCACTCGCGATTCTGACACGGCGCGTGACTATCAGCAGGTGATACAAAACGCTGCAGTACCTCGATGGATATTCGATCAAACAAACTGCGTCCCGCAATTAGTACAAACATCAGGAGCTAATGAGGATAAAATTCAGCTCGTAAAAGCTGAAAACGCTACAGTTCGTCTCGCCCTACGACAGGCTATACGGCCAAAGCTCGTCGAGAAACCACGCGGTATAGACCCGGGCGACAAATGCTGAGTCACTGAGCTGTGAAGGCATGCGCAGGGTCTGATATACCGCAAAGCAACAGCGCATGCTCAGAAGGCTTTCCACAGCCCAGCAGACAAAGATGGCAGCGCGCAGAAGGCGATTTTTTGCGAAGGTCTATAAACGCTTTCAGGCAGCTGGGCATGGGCGCCACCATAACCGACCTTCAGTTTTTGTTTCCTCCTATTCTGTTCGCTTCACTTCATCATTGCAAATATAGGGCAGGTTATTGCCACTTTAGGTGCTACTGCGTCCTTCTCCTCAGCATAGGCCTTTGCGGTGGCTCGTCAATTCCCGCTTCAGTGGCTAGCCATCTCGGTAAGACAAGAGAAGGTCGGCAATGGCGGCTCAATCTGGCGCGTGTTTAAAGCGTCTATATCGCCAGCGGATGAGCCCGCGCTCCTCGCAGCTCTTACACGCAAGCAATACACGACTATGTTCCTAAGTGGTCCGTGATTGGCCCTGGCGGCCAGCAGCTTCGGCCGTAGTCCATCGTGGGATAAGGCCAAGTGTAGAACATTCCGGGCTGAGAGGTCACGGCAGCCATCGAAGGCGCCTAGACATCCCCGAACGACCCGACAAACCGAGCAGCAAAAAGAGAACACGGCGAGATAAGAGATGGCAGTGCCGATCAAGATAGAGGAGACGCCTCTCCCGCTCTTTTTCCCCTCCGGAGGCACCCGTAGAACCGAAATCAAGTCGTTCGCAGACCGTTGCACAGCCGGAGGAGACCCGAGAGGGCCCCCGCTGCCTTCCAGGCGGAACCGAGGAAACCCAGTCCTCCGTCCATGGAGGCCCCGCTCGCGAACGACGAGCGACTCGAAGAGGGAAGCCGCTCTGTTTTGCTTTCGCTCCCCTCCGAGCCACAAGGGTCGTGCCCGGGGGGAGCACGGCGCACCCCGAACAGACTCATCTCAGCAAGTTTGTAACGGGTTTCGTTTCCACTGAGGAGACTGCGGGCTGGCACGCGTGACGCCGCCGACGAGGGAGTGGCGAGCCCTCCGCGATGACTGCCGCCGCAAGCAGACAGCGATACAGACCAGTGTTGTGCCCGTTACCGAAAAAAAGTAACGAAATAGCGTTACTCGTTAGTTTGGTAAAAAGTAACGCGTTATCGAGCTACGTTACTCTTTTACAAACGTAACGATATACCGTTACCGTTACTTTTCAAAAATAACGAACCTTACTTTTACGGTACTTTTACGTTACTTTTGTGTTCGAGTACTTATGTCTGGCAGAGATGTATGATAAGCCTTCTTAACAAGCTTGGATAAAGATAGAAATTTACAGAGTGGTTTCATAGTGTTTTGACGCGCGAAGTAGCTTAATTTTCGCCATGCAGAATAGGAATTGAAACTGTAATTTACCTGATTCTGTCTCCTTTAGTTGATACATCTCATTCAGACCTGCTGGCCATGGCGACGGAGTTTTGTTATTCATGTCCATCTCACGTGCAGAATGAGTCGGAGATGTTAGTCAATCGGCTTTTATAAACTACAGCATGCGAACGGGGACTGCTGGAACACAACCAGCCAACCAACACCCCTCATCTGTACGCCGGTTTTCGTAACAGTCCGGTTCATACTATTACCAGAGACTGATTTACTTCACTATCTGTTACAGGACACCGGTTACCAGCACACTGGCTATAATCACTTGCTGCCTCCTACCAGCAGTAGCTCTTAGTTTTGCTGTGAAAAAAAAGGTTTCGTGTTTGTAAGTTTTCTTTCCAGGTTTAAAAAATTTTTTTTTTTATATTTTATCATGACCTTGGGAAAATAAAGACTGATCAAACGAAAGATTCTGTCTACAAAAGTGGGTCAGGAACTTTCAGGCAGCGAGGGGGAGAGCGAGTTAAAAAAATTCCACAAAGGGTGTTTCTTTTTTTTTTTTTTTAAACTAGAGAAATGAGCAAATCGCTTCGCCACTAGTTGTCCACTGTTGTAAACGGACGTCTCTCCACGGCCCCCCCCCCCCCCCCCCCCCCCCCCCGCTGTCCACCCCGGCTGCACAAAGCAGGGGGGGGGGGGGGAAGAGGAGGGAGGGGAGGGGGCTGTAACGCAGTCGTTCGTTCAAGCCATGTGGGTGGTGACACAATGGAAAAAAAAAAAGAAAAAGGAGGATGAACGGAATAAGTTGGTAGCCGAAGGTTTTTTTCGCCTTCGAGAAGTGAGATTTTTTTTTCTTTTTACTTTACTGTGACAGATGCTGGTTTCGTGCAGCGATAGGCTTGAGCAGGATTTTGAGCTAAGCTCATGCAGGATGTCACCAGTTTTGGTCAAAAGTAACGAGTAACGAGTAACGAAATTTGACAGCGGATACCGTAAAAAAGTAACGGAAATACTTTACTCGTTAGTCATTCAGAATACTAACGAGTACGTTACTGCGTTAGCAAAAAATGTAACGCGTTACCAGTAACGTCGTTACTAGTAACGCGTTACCTCCAACACTGATACAGACACACGCCTCTGACGATGTCGCCGGCGTACACGCGCACTGGCGAACTCAGAGAGCCAGCCAAGTCAGTTCAATGCCGCGTGAGAGTCACGTATCCTTCAAGAAGGGCGCAGCGACGCTTGAATGTTCACGTGTAAGTTGAAAGCGCCCGACTGGCTAGTATGGCTCAAAGCACCGGCTGCGGTCTGTCGCAAGATAACAGGGCCTAACTCGGACCTGCGGGCTACATCACGGCAACACACACACCGGCTGCGGAACAACCGTAAATAAAGCAGAGAAACCAGAAGGAAACTCGGCTGCATCCTACGATTAACCAATACGCTCAGGTTCTCCTTGTACACAATAAAAGCCTGCTGCTGCACCTGTCGAGGCGGATAAAAAAAAAAGTATGAGGTATTGCCTTTTCAGTTCAGCGGTTCGAATGGTAGACTATTTCACCCCAATATTACATCAATCGTGTTTTTTTGTTATTTTTTATTCCGATAACTACACCACAAAATCCGCTGGCACGTTCCCGCATGCATGGCATCATTATCGAAGCGTAAACTGATCTATCAACTCTCCCTGTTTGGTCTATTGGCAACCCCACCCCGTCGCTCCGTAGACCACTGCACGGGCCGGAATTTCTAGGCCCGGCCCGACCCGGCCCGGTAGAGACACGGCCCGGGCCCGGCCCGAGCCCGACAGAATTTTTAATTTCTAGGCGCGGCCCGACCCGGCCCGGAAGAGACACGGCCCGGGCCCGGCCCGAGCCCGACAGAGTTTTTAACCCATTACCGTTTGAACCCGTCCCGTTTCGACCCGTTCCCGAAACGAGCTCCCCATTTAAACCCCTCCTGTTTCGACCCATTCTTTAAACGCCCTTCCCATATGAACCCGTCCCGTTTCGACCAGTTCCCTAAACGCCCTTCTCGTTTGAATTTGTCCTGTTTCGACCCATTCCCTAAACGCCCTTCTTATATGAACCAGTTTCCTAAACACCCTTGGCGTTTGAACGCGTCCCGTCCCTGCACATCGCAACCTCTTCGCAAAAAGTCCCCATCGTTCTAAGCCTGGTCTGCTCACCTTTTCTGTTTAAGAATATGTTCTGAAGTAGCTTTACATGTCAACGCGTTCTTAAAATATAAAACCCTTTCAGGCAAGCTTAAGTTTACTATATTCCTACTTAACCCCTTAAAACGTTTTTTTCAAGATGGTTCTCAAAACGTGCAAGCGCGGAACGGAATATGTACACTGCGCGACACTGATACCGCGAACACGACGTTGGCTCTTTTTTCGAATTTTACTTCGAAATGGTGTTAGTAGGCACCAAAGTATACCGCTCAGGTCTGTGGTCCAGATGAGCACTTCTAAAGACACTAATAGTTTTGAAAACAGCGTTTTGATTCTATGAGATAAACATAAAAACACGACGATCGCTTGTGCGCGCTAATATAGTGTCGCGCTCTGTGCAATAAGGGAGTCAGAATAACGTACTGAAGCACTTTGGGCAAGCTAAAATTAGCATCGCCATAGGTTTTACATCGCAACGCTATTTTTACGGTACCCAAAGCGCTTGCGTACGTTTTTCTAAATCTTCTTAATAGTGAACTATAGATATTTTTGAGAGCGATGAATCAGACAGGTTGACAAGCATATGACTGGGACTTTATTTTGTTTACAATTTATAACACTGAACCCTCGCTCACACGGAAAAAGCTTGAAGGCTTTCTAGCTTCAAGACGTCTTTTAGTTATTATTTTTAACGACGCTGTAGTGAATTTGCACTTCGATTTTTTTGTATTCAATGAACCTAAAAGATTAATGAGCAAACTTCTTGCTATCAACAACAATTTATGATTTACCGCACAAGATTGCCTAGGCACGGCCCGGGCCGGCCCGGGCCGGCGCGGCCCGAGAACTTTTTTGTTCAAGCCCGAGCCCGGCCCGGGCCCGAGAAAATACGTGCGGGCCGGGCCGCGCTCGGGCTTTCGGGCTGGCCCTGGCCCGTGCAGTGCTCTAAGAGGAGGGGGGGCGGCGGCGGAGACGGCGGCAGGGATTGTCGGCCTTGGTGCTGCTCTTGCCGCATGGTACTGGCCGGCGTGTTCGTGCATCATGCAGTTTTAGCGAAAAATGCGAGTGCGTTTAAAGAGGAATTGTTTCGTCCCGCTCCATGGCTTTTAAAATCAACGTGTTCATTTTCTCAAAGCACGTCAACATCTCCGTCATCTGTAATACACTAAAAATAAAAATTGCAACGCCGCGTTTTTTTTTTTTTTTTTTTTTTTTACTGACGCGCTTCCAAGCGTACACTAGAAGGGAAGAACGAGACGATAATCTCCTTCTCCAGGCAGAGAGGAGAAAAAGTTCCGCCCTCCCGACTCATCTTTCGGTTTCGTTTTTTGAGCACGTCGCGCGCGTTGGTTAATAAACGTTGTTGAGTTGATTGAGCCTCAGTGGCAGCAAAGGCCGCCTGTAATTCTTTCTCCCAGTCCAAACGTGCAGAACATCTCGATTGCAATGACGTTTCTACCACTCATTTTGTAAAACGAGGAAACGAAACCTTCGCCGGGGTCACACTGCTTATACATTTTACAAAAGACAGTCTGCATACAGATTCGAACGCGAGTCACCGCGACATCCGTGCTTCGAATGCCGCAAGGCAATGAGTTCAAGGAGAAACTTGTCATGCGGCATTCGAACCACGGATATTGCAGTGACTCGTCTTCGCACACTGCCTTTGTATGATGCGTGAGCAGAGTGACCCCGGCTTTAGAAACAGCGAAGTTCCGGAGCAGTGCAAGCAGCACCGCGTTCGCCGGGCTAAGATGGTTGCCTCCGGATTGCGGAACGACGTGTCGACGTTGACAATGCAGGTTTTGCTGCCTGGTGCCTGCGTGTCTAAAGTGCTGAGTTGGGTACAGCAAGATGAGATGACGTAAACAGTCGGGCATTGATGCCGCTGATCGGACCGTGACCGGAGGGGCAGAGTGTCGCGGGTTGACATTATCTTTAACATTAAAAAGTTTAAGACCGCTTGAGGGATTACGGCGCAATCGATCGACCTACGGATAGTCATGTTGGAACGCTGGTCTGAACCACCAAGATCTGCACCAGCGGCGTCTCCTGGCGGGCTCACGCCCCACACCTTCAACCCTTACCGCAGCGACCCTCCTACTCGCTAGAGCTTAGGCCGCCCCCTCTTCTTTTCTGACACAAGCTTGCACGGTAAACCCCTTCAGCGTGCTTGTCATTTCACCGAGGGTGATTATACTGTTTAAATAATAACTTAAAAAGTGCTTAATTTTAAAAGGCTTTCCGTGTTCATCTTTATGTAGGACTCACAACGTGAAGTTTAGAATGGGAATGCAATATGCCATTTATGACATAGTAAAACCAGTGAAAAAATGTGTAGTTTTAACGTCTTTCACGCAATATTACCAGGCAAAAAATCAACATACGGATTTATTTATTGATTAGTCTACTAAAAGATAGCGATCAGTCCGGTTAATTTTCTAATCAAACCACATACCCACTCAACGTTCAATGCTTTATGAAAGCCACGGTTTGTGCGAGATAATAAAAATACGTGGGACCAGCGATTGTATACAAACCAACTCACTAAAGGCGCGTTCCCACCAGCGATGCGATCTAGTCGCGCGATAACTTTCATCGCAAAAGCGACCATCGCGGGCAAAAAGCGACGCGATTTGAGCAGTCGCTTCTCGACCCGACTTTTTTGCGATGCGATCTAGTCGCGGAGCGGCTGAGCCAATCAATGGTGTTCGGAGCGAGAGTTTTCGAGAAACGACTCGCCAACGAAGGCGCTGGACTCGCTCATTGCACACGCCGGTGTGACCATCTAATTTTTTTTTTTTTTTTTTGCGATGCGATCTAGTCGCATCCCGCGACTGCTTATATCACCGGTGGGAATGCGCCTCAAGAATATGGAAGCTTCCGACTTAATAATAATCGCTTTGCTGAATTTATATTCATCGGAAACGATACAACACAACCTTTAGTAAGAAGAAACGGCGAAAAAACCTAAAACATATAATAAGTAATGTCAAGCTCAGCCTGAAACGGGCTTGCGTCGTCGAGATCCATGGTTCTGAGCGTGCGCCCGTAGCAGACGACGCACGGCGGTATCCCCGCTTTCGCGCGTTTCTAATTTCGGCCGCACGGTGGAGACACGGTTCGATCTCGAGGCGAATAGCCGTATAACTCACCTGCACAAGCCGTATTAGTGCATCTTTTATGGATTTTTTTTGTAATAAATCTTTTTCAAATAAAAAATATCACCCGGTAAAGGTATAGTATAGACACTTTTTTCTAAGAGTATATGCTCCCGCCCTGACCGCTTCATATTTGTAGCCAAATAAATTATCATTTTGCCCCCCCCCCCTTTTTTTTAGCTACAAATTCAGTGGTATACCACCTAATGCACAGCCCCAGCACAGTTCCGGCTCACGTACATTTCCTATTTTTTTACTCACCATTGTTTCATAATAAGAGTGAATGAAGTCTGACAGAGCTATAAGTGGCCATTTCCAGAAGATAGCGTGTGTATTTGACTTCGAAAATACTGCGAAACCCGCCGTCTAGTTCAAACCACGGAAGTCGTTGGGGGATGGATGGATGAATGGATGAATACGGCTGAGCCCTTTGGATCGGGCGGTAGCTTACGACACCAAGCCATTTTGTTTTACCATTTAAGCTTTACCATTTAAGCTTTGCACACTGGCGCCACCACGTTTCAAGCCACGCGAGAAAGAGCGATGTGCACACCGACCAGCGTCAGCGAGCAGGGGCACGGGAAATCCTGAAAAATCTATCCCCGCCCCTTGTGCCATCTTGCGACTACCGCCCTACCATCTATATAGCATTGGAGTTGCGAATAGGGGGTATTCACGGGCCGCCATATTTGAAAGCGACGTTTAGAGCCCATGTTCAGAACAAGTTAACTTTAACGGGCTGCTAAGACTGGCAATCTCGATAGTGCGAAATGCACGTTGCAAAAAAAACTGCGGAGGCTTGCTGTCATCACGCGCTCGTCAGTTGAACACACAGCTATGGTCGCCGGGGAATAGACAATTGCAAGCATGCATGGCGCCCCGACCGGTGCCCCATGCGTGCAAGCACGTGCAGCGTGCGGGTGATCATATCTTTGGCAATTTTGAAAATTGCACGGACTTTCCCGCAAGAGCGGTGACACGGCGGCGGCCAGCTGCCTCGCTTGAAAATTGCAAATCGTAGTGCCACCAAACGAAGAAACAATGCTCGCAAACTGAATGCAATGAGCTTTTCGGCGACCGTGTCGTTTCTCATAAGTTTAGCTTCTTGACGAACACTCTTTTTCGTAGTCGATTTCAGGGGCTCATTTTGTGAAATAGCTTGCGCACATGGTCTGCAGAGTCGGCCTATTGTTTTTTGTACTCATATCGGGACGCCATTATCAGAGCAACATCGAGAGAGCCTGTGAGGCCTCTAGACCGCAGAGCTGAGACGAAAAGGAGACGCCGAGGCTCACGCGAGACGCCGAAGCATTATCAAAGGCAGGAAGCTCGATCGCGCTGGAGGCGAGACAACCGAAGGACCCTGCCTATCCTCCATAACAGTTAACCTTAGTTCGAATTTCACTTTACGAATTGCTCCCCCCCCCCCCCCCCCCCCCCCCTGCTCTCAGCGGGCGACCAGCTCATGTCCCTTGCATGTGCCCCTTATTTAGTACGTTCCCTCCCAAACGCTCCCACTGCCAATCTACCCACGCTCCTTTGTCGAATTTTCGATGCTTATTGAACTTCTGACTTTATGCACAGCATCCTATTGCCAAAATATGGAGCCCAGGCGTGCCATCACTCCTTTCCATATGCCCCCGACCACTTCATATCTATTATAATTCCACACTATACCTGCTTCCACCTCAAGGAAAAAGCAAGTTTTGCGGATTGTTTATACGCGGCGCGAAGTATGTAGACCTTACGAGATTCGGTCGTTCGAGGAAAAAGCGATGCTTTTGGCGTTTCGAACGTCTAACATTCACCTACATATCTCCTAATTATCCACATAAAGGGGGAAATTAGTAATGCTCCGCGTTAAGCCAAAAAAAATTTTTTTTTTTTTTACTATGGTTTTTGAGGTGAAAACGGATATAGTTTCATATTAGTTTAACTTGCATTCCTTTTCCTAATTATATTTTCTTCGTGTTCCTACGTATATTTATTTTCTTCACTCATTGTGACATACCTCCACATGTGTGTATTCTTGTACGTAAGGTCTATTCAATGTCCTCTATTTTACGGGTTTCTTAATTTTCGTTAATAAACACCATCACTCCAGACTTGACACTACTAAAACTCAGGCCCAAGTTGTTCCCTTCCTCTCCACATATCCCAGTTAGCTCGTGCAACGTATTGCGGATGTTGGCCACGAGTACTATACCCCTTTCGAAAGTGCGCCCTCTGTTGGAAGCTCCGTGAACAATGGCGGACATTCGATTTCCCTTGAGGTACCTTCAGAGTTTTGTTCTCTGTTCTCGATTTCTCCCCTTACCATGCTCGCCCGCGCATGCGCATTCGTTTCGTGTAACAGGGCAGAATCTTTCCGGAAAGGCTGCCGAAAGAAGTGCTATCGCATTTAAAAACTATCACTCCTGAGTAAACACCGCTTTTTGTGACGCGTGTACTGCTGGCGCTGATGTCATTAAAGAGATGACGATATAAGCTGGGAGGAACCTACTATTTGCATTTTTTAAACAGACTATCACTTCTACTGACAAGTTTGTGAATGTTATTTTTATAGGCAAACACCGGGTGACACCAGCAAGCGCACATAGGGCGAACGTACTATGAATATTCGTATTTTCGAATATTTTCCAGGTTCATTGCAATATTCGTACTTCCGAGGAGTCAAGGCTGAACTCCATGGAGCGAATTATGCGACGAATAACTGACGAACTTTACCCGACGGCACGCTCGCGTTGCGCGCGACGTAGCAGCCATTGTGCTAATGACAGGCCGAATGCAAAAGCCGTCGGGCAAAATTCCTCGATTTTTCGCAGCATATTCGCCTCAATGGAGTTCACCCTTTAGCAAAGTCACAGTCGCGGCGTTAGTATCAGCTCTCGTGAGAGCGCTTCTTCCCGGAGAAGCGACACCAGCGGAGCGAACATCGCGATCCTGCGAATCTCGCTTCGCCACAGCGCAACCGCGTGCGCAGGGAAAAACGAAACCTCAGAGCGCGGCAGTCCAAGCGCGCATGCAAGCAGACTTGTACACGTTACTGAAAAAAAGTAACCGATTACAATTACAATTACTTCCCTGCAAAAACTAACCGATTACAATTGCAATTACAACTTCAAAAAAGTAATCGAAAAATTACTCTAAAGTAATCGATTACTTCTTACGTTACTTTTCATCCAACTTTTTTTTACTACGGTTGCATAATCCTTAAAGTCTCGCGCTCAATTGTTCAAGAAAAAAAAAAAAAAAGAAAGCTTTGACCGTTTTTGTTTGGAGCTGTCAGTGACGCCAACAGACCCAGTCCCCCTCGTCGAAATAAAATAAAATAAAAAGAGCGCCGTTTAAATACATTGCTCACAAGAGGCTGGATAATGTCATTTTTCACACCCGGACGTAGTCCCCGATAAATAAATAAAAAAGAATGTACCCAGGAAACGAAGCATACTGAAGTAGCCTACTAATCCTCGCGGTCCCGTGCTTAGTGGTTTCGAAAAAGCGGTGTCCAGAGCTGAGCGACTCCAGCAAATCTCTCTCTCTCTCTCTCTCTCTCTCTCTCTCCTCTCTCTCTCTCTCTCTCTCTCTCTCTCCCCCCCCCCCCAAAAAAAAAAAGAAACGAAAAATTGTAGTGGGTAACTTTGTAATCAATTACAGCAAAAAAGTAATTCAATTACAAAGATCGTTACTCCTTAAAGAAATTAATTGAAGCGTTACGAAATTACAGTAAAATGTAATCGATTACAAGGTAACGCGTTGCGTACAACTCTGCGCGCAAGGCAGAAAAAAAAATTGAGCTTGGCGGACGTTGATGAATCTGGTGAATGCTGACGTTTACCTTGCAGCGGATATTTCAAAATAAAAATGCTAGAAATGCTGCGAATAAGCGACGAATTTCACCCGGTGGCGTTCGCTCCATGCACGCGGCGTCGAAACAACTGTTGCACAGTGCTAAAAACGAACGTGGCGCCGAGAGAAGTTTGTCCGTTTCTCGACGCCTACTCGCTCCGGGGGAGTCCAGCCTAGGATGCAATGTCCTAACCAACAGGGTGTATCAACGGTCATGCTTCTTCTTTTTTTTTTTTTTTTCAAATTCCCTATTAAAAAAAAAGTATTTTCTTACAGCGAGATGACTTATAAATTCCCTCGATTAAGCACTTTTTTTTTGTGCAATTTGTTTGTATTTTACCTCCTGTACGAATACTGAACATTTCGAGGCCAGAGTAAAAACATGAGTAGTTTCGATCCAAATTAACAAAGCTTTAGCAGTGTACGAATGGAAGAATGGTAATAACTTCGTTGATTAAGGCTAGATTTCATTTAGGGAAGCTATATTTATCACACACATGTGAACC